>NC_086320.1:236328676-236628676 GCF_036172605.1 Pelobates fuscus
ACCAAAGGAACGATTTCATCATCCAACAATTCCAAAAGACACCAGAGATGAAGAGATCCACAATAAATAATAAAATAACTAAATAAAGCTTGCGTTTCGTCTGTAAAGACTTCGTCAGGGGCTTGTGGCATCAATATACACATAATACATACATTCACAGCACTTAAATACCCTGCCTTAAAAACAAACAGCCAGTCCTGGAGATTTCTTCAATCGGAACCAGCTGTAGAAAATTTCCTCTATCCGATTTCCTCATTTTCGCGCTCAAGAGGCCGCGTGCGCTCCAAGCCTCCTTTTCGAAAACCCGGAAGTCCTAGTCCGTCTCTGCGTGGAACGCAGGAAATGAGATTCTTAGTTGGTGCGCAAATGTGGGTTCGTCTCTCCGTGGAACGCAAATGCGTTCCACTCCATCGGAAACCAGCAAGTTCTCCATTAATGCGCAAGTCAGTCTCTATGGAACGCATATGCGTTCCAAAGGTCGTAATGTTCAGTTCTATAAATATGGAGTGCAAATGCGCTCCGAAGGGGAAAAAATATATCATGAAATCGATAAATACAAACACATATCAAATCCTTTAGAAATAAAGATAATATCAAAAATAAAGAATAATAAAAATATAAAATACAAGAAAGATATTCATTTATAAAAATGTACAAAAAACTTATAAAAAACATGCCATATCAAAATCTACATTCATACCTTCTGGTTGCATTGTTTTCAAGGTATGAATCCAAAAGCCTTCTCTTTGTCTTAGTTTTAAAACTAAATCTCCACCTCTCCCATCTAAAGACACCTTTTCAATCCCAATACATGAAAAATTATTCGGATTAAAATTCTGACATCTGTTGCAGTGAACGGGAACTGAATGAGTTAACAATTGATTTTTAATATTATTAAAGTGCTCTAGAAATCTTTTTTTCACTAACCTAATTGTCCGTCCAACATATTGAATACCGCAACCACATGTTAGTGGATAAACCACATGTGTGGAATTACATGTGATATATTCTTTAATTTTAAATTTCTTTTTCGTTTGTGTGCTGCAAAAATATTGGGTTTTATAATTCCTATGATTACAACTTTTACATGAACCACACGTGAAAAATCCCGCAGGTTTTTTAACTTCTTGTTTGTCTCCTTTTCTAAAAGTGCTTGGTGCCAAAATGTTTTTAAAACTTTTCCTTTTCCTAAAAATAATTTGTGGGACAGGAGGAAGTTCTGTTTTCAAAAAATCGTCCTCTAATTAAAGTGGCCAGTGTTTTGTTAAAATTTTCTTAATTTTTTTAGCATGAGTATTGTACTGGGTATTAAAAGAGAAGGCGGATTTGTTATTAGTCAGTGAGACTTGTTTCTCCTTATTTCGTAATAGATCTCCTCTTTTCTTATTATAGGAGTGCAAAATCTCCTTATTTATACAATTATTTGCATATCCCTTTTCTACGAACTTATTTTTTAAAAACGAGGCCTGATCCAAAAAGGTTTTCTCATCCGTACAATTTCTCCTAATCCTTGTAAATTGACTCCGTGGAACGCCACGGAGCCAATTTGGATGATGATTGCTCTCTGTATTAATGTAACTGTTGGCATCAGTGGGCTTGAAGAAAGTATTTGTCTTTATTTTTCTTTCTTCAATAAAAATGGTTAAATATAAAAAAATTAATCTAATTTTCGCAAAAAATTGGAGAAAAATTAAATTAACTTGATTAGAATTGATGTACTTGATAAAATCTAAAAGAGTACTCTCGGAGCCATTCCATATAAACAGAATATCATCTATATACCTTCTCCAAAATACCAAGTTCGCGCCGAAAGGGTTGTTTGTCCAAATAAAATTCTTTTCCCAGTAGTCTAAAAAAATGTTTGCATAGCTCGGCGCGAACTTGGTACCCATGGCTGTCCCCTGTAATTGTAAATAAAAATCCTCATTAAAAGAAAAAAAGTTGTGTGTAAGAATAAAATGAATACTATCTAGTAAAAATAAGTTAAAATCTTGGGATATCTCTCCATCTAGATCCAGTGCTGCTTTAATTGCTGTGAGCCCTAGATCGTGTCTAATTATCGTATATAATGAGGTAACGTCAACTGTTACCCAGAGAAAATCTTTTTCCCATTCGAGACACTCTAATTCTTGCAAGAGACTCTTTGTATCTTTTAGGTAAGATCTAGCCCCCTGAGCATATTTTTGAAGGTAGAAATCTATAAATTCCGATAGTTTTGATGTTAAAGAATCTATTCCGCTAATAATTGGTCTACCTGGAGGGCTAGTTATTGATTTATGCACCTTTGGCAAAAAATAGAAAGTTGGGATTCTAGGGGTATCTGAATAAAGAAATGAGAATTTTTTTCCATCAATAATGCCTTCTTCTTTGTACTTGGTAAGTAGCAGCTTAAGTTCACCATTAAAGGTTGCGTTAGGGTTAGAGGATAATTTTTTATACGTAGCGCTATCACCCAAAAGTCTATTTGATTCTTTGAGATAATATTCTGTGGACATAACCACAGTCCCTCCTCCCTTATCCGCACTTTTAATAGTGATATCTCTACGATCTTTCAGGCATTTAAGGGTTCTATTCTCTTCCCTAGTTAAATTAAAATTTCTCATTTTAAAATCCAATTTATTCATATCTTTATTAACCATTTTTAAAAAAGCCTCTATCTGGTGTCCTCTTTCATTGGGGAAAAAATTAGATTTGGGTTTAAACTTAGATTTTGGAGAAATATTTTGTTTATCATTCCTATTACAAAAACCTTCTTGCTCTTTCTTTTTAAAAAAACGTTTAATCGACATCTTCCGTATAAATTTATTAAGATCAATAAATAAATCAAAAGGTTTAGCAGCACTATTTGAAGAGAATTTTAAACCTTTTTCTAAAATTACAATTTATTTTTTTTGTCAAAGTGACATCTCCGAGGATAAAAATCCCTTTTGATAAAGCTAGTGACTTTATTTCGAGCGGGTCGTCCCTTCGCTTATTCGCCTCCTTTTCCCTGGGGCATTCCATTCCCCCAGGGGGGCGAATCTGTTCGTAAGATCTATTTCGGGTAGTTTGGGGGAGAAAAACTGATTTATTTGTCCCTTTTTCTTTAGGTTTCGCCCCTTGTCTAAAAAATGAGCAATCTCCTCGAAAATCTTTTGTGAATCAGAATGGATCCTGGAGAGATCCTTCTTTTGTTCGGGGTTTTTTATTGGGAATTTTTTCTGTTTATTAGTAGTACCCTGAGATTTCACTAATTTCCAAGGGCTCTCAACAGGTTTATCTTTATTTGTTTTTGTTGGGGATTTCCTCCTAAATGGAACTTTGGGCCCACCTGTTCTCTTATAACTTGGACTATAAATCCCTTTTTCTCCTTTTCTATCTATCCTAAAATTATTTCTAAAATTGTTATTATTATAGCCACCATTGTGATTAAACCTATTCGACTTATTGGTAATGGAATGGAAATTTGATTCTCTATCATTCTTATCCCTGACATATTTTCTATTTTTTGTCTCGGCTATTTTTTCATCTATTTTGTTTACTTTTTCAAGTAAAAAGCTTTCCTTTTTCTTAAAGACTTCATTATCTTTATCTAGACAAAAATCTTGTTCTAATTTTTCCATGTCAGTGGATAATTTACTCAAATTATCTTTTTCGAAATCTATAATAATTTCCATTGATATTAAAGAACATTTTTCAAGAGCTGCGTCCCATCTTAGAGCATGTGGTGAGAATTCTAGACCGTTGGCAGGATCTTTTCTCAACCTCAGGCCCCTTGGGATTAGGTTTTCTTTAATATAGGCTTCTAGGAAAGAAATTTCCCACCATTTTTTAGTTTCTTTTATTGCAATTTTTTCCAATTTAAAAAAATATTCATCAGAATTTGTATTTTGAATAATTGGAATGCCCTCTGTCTGACTAGAAAACATGGAATTAAACCTAGCTTCCCTGCTGGACTTAAGCTCCGAAAACATGCTCTTTTTTTGTGCCATAATCACCACCAGGGTTAATGTGAAGAATATACAGTATACAAAAAAGTGATTTGCAAACAATGCAAAACAACCCTTGTGGCTATCAAACGGGGAAAAATATATAAAATATAAATACCCCAATTCAGGAAGTGCAAAAGACTCTGTTACGGACCGTTTCAGCATAAAAGGGGAAAAATCAGTTTAGGCGATAATCCCCTTTTCCCAAACAAGGCACAGCTACTATAAAAGCACCAAAACTCACGAATTCGGATATAAATGAATGCACCAAACTCCCGAACTGCATACAAGGGAATAAGGTAGCACTCCAGCTGGAACCTCACGAATAGCTGCTAGCAGATGAATAGGGAAAAGCAGACATCAGCTTACACTCCTTAGCAATCAATCTCCAACAGCATACAGTGAATCCCCCCAAGAACGAGACAAGGCTCCGTGTTGAAGGTCAAGCAGTGGTCTGTTTATTCAGGGCTACCTGCCCCTGTATTTATGCAGGTCTCCCACCTGGTGGACACTCCCCTAGGGGACCAGATGGAAGACTGAAACAGCAGACAGACATGTATCATTTTCGTACACACAGCCACAATACTTTCCCACAATGCATCCTGGTTTCCTCCTCCCTGCCCTGGAGATAATTAATGAAGTAATTCAATTATCTCCTAAGACAAAGGCCAGACTCCATTATGCACATGGTGACACAGAAACAGACTATCACTTTAAAATACATACAGACACATTTTATACATAAAACACAGACATGTAACATATCCCCAGATAGCTCAGGTCTGGGCGCACATTATTAGGTGAATGGCACCCAGACCACACAAATACATTTTAATTGCCATGGAGCTAAAGTCTTTAATTATACGAACAGGCTCCATGGCAGGCTATCTGGGTTACTACAGTTCACATAAAACATTAACTACCGAATTTCCCTGCATTCACCAAATCCATTCGAATTAGAACCAGGGGCTGGAGGTTCAGCGGTGCCTGCACGTAAAAGTGTCCGATTTTGGTGCATGAAAGCCGGGCAGAAAAGTGTTGGCTGCCCGGGGAGCTCCAGAACAGCGCCACCTAGCGGCCGCTAAGTGTAACAGCGGCCACACAGTTAACAGGCAATTAACCGCAGCTTCAGGGAGGTAAATGGAGGGCACACTCCAGCTTCTGGGTGGCCAATTAACAACGCCGGCCGGCTTCCCACGGCTCTGGGGAGGTTGGTGAACGGCTGTTTGTTCGGTAGATGAAATCTACCGAACTGCTGTGCAGAAAGGGAGAAATAAATCATTCTGCACAGTAAAATTAACCCTTTAGCTGCCGGTCCATAGTCCAGAGGTAGCAGGCGGGCAACCAGGCTCCTCCAATACAATGTGGCGAGATTGGTTTCGTCACATCTCTCCCCCTTTCCAAAAAGACTAACAGGGTACCTGACCTCCTGCCGGTCAGTGCCCTTGTTAGTCCAGCAACCCACCCACAAAGCAAAAAAAACAGTACAGCCCACCCACAATAAATAGTTACTACACCTGGGTAGAGGAGAAGTTTGTCCCGGTCCAGGTGCCTCACCACGGCTGTGTAGGGGACTGGTAGGCTGCCTTGGTGGGTTGCTGAGTGGGCAGAGACCAGCGGTACTCTGTCCTGGTGCCAGCACTACCACCGGAGTAGTCTGGTTGGAGCCTGGTTGCTGGAGACGGACTGTCTCCCCCTTAGTTGCATAGCTCTGCTGCTGAGTGGGGAGACCGGTTGTCTCCCCCTTGGATACACAGCTCTGTCGTGGGGGGGTAGGACCGACCATCCCTACCCCCTGTGTGGTAAGTGCAGAGACCACGGTCCCATCTGCACTGGTGGGGGGTTTACAGTCTCCCCCTGGTACATTAAGCTGCCGCTGGGGAGAGGGGGTAACAAGTTCCTCTCCCGATAGAACACTCTGCACATTAATGATCCGCCGCTGGGGAGAGGTGGTAACAAGCTCCTCTCCCATACATATTCCTAGTCTTTGCGGAGGGAGACCGACTGTCTCTCCTCCCAATACAGAGTCCTGCCGCTGGGGAAAGGAGACAGGGCTCTCTATTCCCTGCTGGATACTCTGCCGCTGGAGAATGGAGACTGGGCCCCCAATTCCCGAAAACTCACGCTGCCGCTGGGGAGGGAGGACGCTGCTCTCCTCTCCCTGTATTCCACATTGCCCTCCTGGCATATCACTCTGCTGCTGGGGGGCAGGAACAACTACCTCTGCCCCCTGTAACTCAGCCTGCCGCTGGGGAGGGAGGCCACTGCTCTCCTCTCCCTGCACTTCACATTGCCCTCCTGGCATATCACTCTGCTGCTGGGGGGCAGGAACAACTACCTCTGCCCCCTGTAACTCAGCCTGCCGCTGGGGAGGGAGGACGCTGCTCTCCTCTCCCTGCACTTCACATTGCCCTCCTGGCATATCACTCTGCTGCTGGGGGGCAGGAACAACAACCTCTGCCCCCTGTAACTCAGCCTGCCGCTGGGGAGGGAGGCCACTGCTCTCCTCTCCCTGCACTTCACATTGCCCTCCTGGCATATCACTCTGCTGCTGGGGGGCAGGAACAACTACCTCTGCCCCCTGTAACTCAGCCTGCCGCTGGGGAATGGAGACTGGGCTCCCAATTCCCTGCAGGCTCGGTGGAGAGACCTCGGTCCCATCTCCACTGGCCACCTGGGGTTCTTCCCAGTAAAATTGTACAATATCTTCCCAGCTGAAGGGGTCTGGATCTGGGTCTGCGCTTCCCTGTTGAGCCTTCTCACTGGAGTGGAACAGATTTTGGTAGTCCTGTTCCAGCTCCATCTCTAGGGTTACTAGGTGGACCAGGTCTTGCTCAATTTCATGAGTGTCGTCCCAGTCATACCTGCTCTCCCTCCACTCAAAGAGATCACTGAACCGGGCTTGTGTGGGGCTCCCAAATTCAGGCTCTGCAAAAGTCTCCCATAACAAGCCAGGACCATCAAACTCCTCTCCCTCTGGCTTGTCATGCTCGGCTGTCCAGGGCAGGTGCCGTGCAACATACCACCAAAGCGCCTGGTAGGCATCCTCCAGCCACATCTCCTGCCATACCCGGAGCTCCAATTCTTTTACCCATTCCTCCCTGGGCTGCTCTCCCAGGAAGGGCATCCGCAGGGCTAGTCGCTCCTGCAAACGCTGATCTTCCTTGGGAAGTCTCTCACCTCGTTGGTATTCCACAATGTCCAGTGCCTGGTACCAGATGCCTTTCCTTAACGCCTCCCGGTCATCCATGTCACCCTCATCGTACTCCACTGCTGGTTCCATGCTGTTGCTTTTAGGGTCGCTGTACTGGGACATGCGTTGCCCTCAAATTGTAAAAATCCAAAGCAATGGTGTTCTGTAGCTGTCCTTCTGGCTGTAGGAACGATCCCGCCGCTTGCCACCAATTGTTACGGACCGTTTCAGCATAAAAGGGGAAAAATCCGTTTAGGCGATAATCCCCTTTTCCCAAACAAGGCACAGCTACTATAAAAGCACCAAAACTCACGAATTCGGATATAAATGAATGCACCAAACTCCCGAACTGCATACAAGGGAATAAGGTAGCACTCCAGCTGGAACCTCACGAATAGCTGCTAGCAGATGAATAGGGAAAAGCAGACATCAGCTTACACTCCTTAGCAATCAATCTCCAACAGCATACAGTGAATCCCCCCAAGAACGAGACAAGGCTCCGTGTTGAAGGTCAAGCAGTGGTCTGTTTATTCAGGGCTACCTGCCCCTGTATTTATGCAGGTCTCCCACCTGGTGGACACTCCCCTAGGGGACCAGATGGAAGACTGAAACAGCAGACAGACATGTATCATTTTCGTACACACAGCCACAATACTTTCCCACAATGCATCCTGGTTTCCTCCTCCCTGCCCTGGAGATAATTAATGAAGTAATTCAATTATCTCCTAAGACAAAGGCCAGACTCCATTATGCACATGGTGACACAGAAACAGACTATCACTTTAAAATACATACAGACACATTTTATACATAAAACACAGACATGTAACATATCCCCAGATAGCTCAGGTCTGGGCGCACATTATTAGGTGAATGGCACCCAGACCACACAAATACATTTTAATTGCCATGGAGCTAAAGTCTTTAATTATACGAACAGGCTCCATGGCAGGCTATCTGGGTTACTACAGTTCACATAAAACATTAACTACCGAATTTCCCTGCATTCACCAAATCCATTCGAATTAGAACCAGGGGCTGGAGGTTCAGCGGTGCCTGCACGTAAAAGTGTCCGATTTTGGTGCATGAAAGCCGGGCAGAAAAGTGTTGGCTGCCCGGGGAGCTCCAGAACAGCGCCACCTAGCGGCCGCTAAGTGTAACAGCGGCCACACAGTTAACAGGCAATTAACCGCAGCTTCAGGGAGGTAAATGGAGGGCACACTCCAGCTTCTGGGTGGCCAATTAACAACGCCGGCCGGCTTCCCACGGCTCTGGGGAGGTTGGTGAACGGCTGTTTGTTCGGTAGATGAAATCTACCGAACTGCTGTGCAGAAAGGGAGAAATAAATCATTCTGCACAGTAAAATTAACCCTTTAGCTGCCGGTCCATAGTCCAGAGGTAGCAGGCGGGCAACCAGGCTCCTCCAATACAATGTGGCGAGATTGGTTTCGTCACAGACTCCTCAATGTCTCTGATATTGGAAATAAAAACACTAAAAAGCACAACCTAAAAAATAAAAAAGGGAGACCAATAGTGCAGACTGAAAATAAAAATGTGTAATATAAAAAGCTAAAAAAACACTCACAAACAAACGTAAAAAATAGGCAGGGTATACTCAGTGCTCTTCAGATGCTTCTTCCCTTTTCAGTGTGGAAACAGTTGCTTAAAATGAAGCACAAAAATGGACCATAGTGTAAAAATGTATAATATTAAAGATAAAGCTTTATTGGACACACTTACAAAATGATAGTAGTAAAAAGGCACTTCAAATCAACATCGATGTCTTCCACCAAAGGAACGATTTCATCATCTAACAATTCCAAAAGACACCAGAGATGAAGAGATCCACAATAAATAATAAAATAACTAAATAAAGCTTGCGTTTCGTCTGTAAAGACTTCGTCAGGGGCTTGTGGCATCAATATACACATAATACATACATTCACAACACTTAAATACCCTGCCTTAAAAACAAACAGCCAGTCCTGGAGATTTCTTCAATCGGAACCAGCTGTAGAAAATTTCCTCTATCCGATTTCCTCATTTTCGCGCTCAAGAGGCCGCGTGCGCTCCAAGCCTCCTTTTCGAAAACCCGGAAGTCCTAGTCCGTCTCTGCGTGGAACGCAGGAAATGAGATTCTTAGTTGGTGCGCAAATGTGGGTTCGTCTCTCCGTGGAACGCAAATGCGTTCCACTCCATCGGAAACCAGCAAGTTCTCCATTAATGCGCAAGTCAGTCTCTATGGAACGCATATGCGTTCCAAAGGTCGTAATGTTCAGTTCTATAAATATGGAGTGCAAATGCGCTCCGAAGGGGAAAAAATATATCATAAAATCGATAAATACAAACACATATCAAATCCTTTAGCAATAAAGATAATATCAAAAATAAAGAATAATAAAAATATAAAATACAAGAAAGATATTCATTTATAAAAATTTACAAAAAACTTATAAAAAACATGCCATATCAAAATCTACATTCATACCTTCTGGTTGCATTGTTTTCAAGGTATGAATCCAAAAGCCTTCTCTTTGTCTTAGTTTTAAAACTAAATCTCCACCTCTCCCATCTAAAGACACCTTTTCAATCCCAATACATGAAAAATTATTCGGATTAAAATTCTGACATCTGTTGCAGTGAACGGGAACTGAATGAGTTAACAATTGATTTTTAATATTATTAAAGTGCTCTAGAAATCTTTTTTTCACTAACCTAATTGTCCGTCCAACATATTGAATACCGCAACCACATGTTAGTAGATAAACCACATGTGTGGAATTACATGTGATATATTCTTTAATTTTAAATTTCTTTTTCGTTTGTGTGCTGCAAAAATATTGGGTTTTATAATTCCTATGATTACAACTTTTACATGAACCACACGTGAAAAAACCCGCAGGTTTTTTAACTTCTTGTTTGTCTCCTTTTCTAAAAGTGCTTGGTGCCAAAATGTTTTTAAAACTTTTCCCTTTCCTAAAAATAATTTGTGGGACAGGAGGAAGTTCTGTTTTCAAAAAATCGTCCTCTAATAAAAGTGGCCAGTGTTTTGTTAAAATTTTCTTAATTTTTTTAGCATGAGTATTGTACTGGGTATTAAAAGAGAAGGCGGATTTGTTATTAGTCAGTGAGACTTGTTTCTCCTTATTTCGTAATAGATCTCCTCTTTTCTTATTATAGGAGTGCAAAATCTCCTTATTTATACAATTATTTGCATATCCCTTTTCTACGAACTTATTTTTTAAAAACGAGGCCTGATCCAAAAAGGTTTTCTCATCCGTACAATTTCTCCTAATCCTTGTAAATTGACTCCGTGGAACGCCACGGAGCCAATTTGGATGATGATTGCTCTCTGTATTAATGTAACTGTTGGCATCAGTGGGCTTGAAGAAAGTATTTGTCTTTATTTTTCTTTCTTCAATAAAAATGGTTAAATATAAAAAAATTAATCTAATTTTCGCTAAAAATTGGAGAAAAATTAAATTAACTTGATTAGAATTGATGTACTTGATAAAATCTAAAAGAGTACTCTCGGAGCCATTCCATATAAACAGAATATCATCTATATACCTTCTCCAAAATACCAAGTTCGCGCCGAAAGGGTTGTTTGTCCAAATAAAATTCTTTTCCCAGTAGTCTAAAAAAATGTTTGCATAACTCGGCGCGAACTTGGTACCCATGGCTGTCCCCTGTAATTGTAAATAAAAATCCTCATTAAAAGAAAAAAAGTTGTGTGTAAGAATAAAATGAATACTATCTAGTAAAAATAAGTTAAAATCTTGGGATATCTCTCCATCTAGATCCAGTGCTGCTTTAATTGCTGTGAGCCCTAGATCGTGTCTAATTATCGTATATAATGAGGTAACGTCAACTGTTACCCAGAGAAAATCTTTTTCCCATTCGAGACACTCTAATTCTTGCAAGAGACTCTTTGTATCTTTTAGGTAAGATCTAGCCCCCTGAGCATATTTTTGAAGGTAGAAATCTATAAATTCCGATAGTTTTGATGTTAAAGAATCTATTCCGCTAATAATTGGTCTACCTGGAGGGCTAGTTATTGATTTATGCACCTTTGGCAAAAAATAGAAAGTTGGGATTCTAGGGGTATCTGAATAAAGAAATGAGAATTTTTTTCCATCAATAATGCCTTCTTCTTTGTACTTGGTAAGTAGCAGCTTAAGTTCACCATTAAAGGTTGCGTTAGGGTTAGAGGATAATTTTTTATACGTAGCGCTATCACCCAAAAGTCTATTTGATTCTTTGAGATAATATTCTGTGGACATAACCACAGTCCCTCCTCCCTTATCCGCACTTTTAATAGTGATATCTCTACGATCTTTCAGGCATTTAAGGGTTCTATTCTCTTCCCTAGTTAAATTAAAATTTCTCATTTTAAAATCCAATTTATTCATATCTTTATTAACCATTTTTAAAAAAGCCTCTATCTGGTGTCCTCTTTCATTGGGGAAAAAATTAGATTTGGGTTTAAACTTAGATTTTGGAGAAATATTTTGTTTATCATTCCTATTACAAAAACCTTCTTGCTCTTTCTTTTTAAAAAAACGTTTAATCGACATCTTCCGTATAAATTTATTAAGATCAATAAATAAATCAAAAGGTTTAGCAGCACTATTTGAAGAGAATTTTAAACCTTTTTCTAAAATTACAATTTATTTTTTTTGTCAAAGTGACATCTCCGAGGATAAAAATCCCTTTTGATAAAGCTAGTGACTTTATTTCGAGCGGGTCGTCCCTTCGCTTATTCGCCTCCTTTTCCCTGGGGCATTCCATTCCCCCAGGGGGGCGAATCTGTTCGTAAGATCTATTTCGGGTAGTTTGGGGGAGAAAAACTGATTTATTTGTCCCTTTTTCTTTAGGTTTCGCCCCTTGTCTAAAAAATGAGCAATCTCCTCGAAAATCTTTTGTGAATCAGAATGGATCCTGGAGAGATCCTTCTTTTGTTCGGGGTTTTTTATTGGGAATTTTTTCTGTTTATTAGTAGTACCCTGAGATTTCACTAATTTCCAAGGGCTCTCAACAGGTTTATCTTTATTTGTTTTTGTTGGGGATTTCCTCCTAAATGGAACTTTGGGCCCACCTGTTCTCTTATAACTTGGACTATAAATCCCTTTTTCTCCTTTTCTATCTATCCTAAAATTATTTCTAAAATTGTTATTATTATAGCCACCATTGTGATTAAACCTATTCGACTTATTGGTAATGGAATGGAAATTTGATTCTCTATCATTCTTATCCCTGACATATTTTCTATTTTTTGTCTCGGCTATTTTTTCATCTATTTTGTTTACTTTTTCAAGTAAAAAGCTTTCCTTTTTCTTAAAGACTTCATTATCTTTATCTAGACAAAAATCTTGTTCTAATTTTTCCATGTCAGTGGATAATTTACTCAAATTATCTTTTTCGAAATCTATAATAATTTCCATTGATATTAAAGAACATTTTTCAAGAGCTGCGTCCCATCTTAGAGCATGTGGTGAGAATTCTAGACCGTTGGCAGGATCTTTTCTCAACCTCAGGCCCCTTGGGATTAGGTTTTCTTTAATATAGGCTTCTAGGAAAGAAATTTCCCACCATTTTTTAGTTTCTTTTATTGCAATTTTTTCCAATTTAAAAAAATATTCATCAGAATTTGTATTTTGAATAATTGGAATGCCCTCTGTCTGACTAGAAAACATGGAATTAAACCTAGCTTCCCTGCTGGACTTAAGCTCCGAAAACATGCTCTTTTTTTGTGCCATAATCACCACCAGGGTTAATGTGAGGAATATACAGTATACAAAAAAAGTGATTTGCAAACAATGCAAAACAACCCTTGTGGCTATCAAACGGGGAAAAATATATAAAATATAAATACCCCAATTCAGGAAGTGCAAAAGACTCCTCAATGTCTCTGATATTGGAAATAAAAACACTAAAAAGCACAACCTAAAAAATAAAAAAGGGAGACCAATAGTGCAGACTGAAAATAAAAATGTGTAATATAAAAAGCTAAAAAAACACTCACAAACAAACGTAAAAAATAGGCAGGGTATACTCAGTGCTCTTCAGATGCTTCTTCCCTTTTCAGTGTGGAAACAGTTGCTTAAAATGAAGCACAAAAATGGACCATAGTGTAAAAATGTATAATATTAAAGATAAAGCTTTATTGGACACACTTACAAAATGATAGTAGTAAAAAGGCACTTCAAATCAACATCGATGTCTTCCACCAAAGGAACGATTTCATCATCCAACAATTCCAAAAGACACCAGAGATGAAGAGATCCACAATAAATAATAAAATAACTAAATAAAGCTTGCGTTTCGTCTGTAAAGACTTCGTCAGGGGCTTGTGGCATCAATATACACATAATACATACATTCACAGCACTTAAATACCCTGCCTTAAAAACAAACAGCCAGTCCTGGAGATTTCTTCAATCGGAACCAGCTGTAGAAAATTTCCTCTATCCGATTTCCTCATTTTCGCGCTCAAGAGGCCGCGTGCGCTCCAAGCCTCCTTTTCGAAAACCCGGAAGTCCTAGTCCGTCTCTGCGTGGAACGCAGGAAATGAGATTCTTAGTTGGTGCGCAAATGTGGGTTCGTCTCTCCGTGGAACGCAAATGCGTTCCACTCCATCGGAAACCAGCAAGTTCTCCATTAATGCGCAAGTCAGTCTCTATGGAACGCATATGCGTTCCAAAGGTCGTAATGTTCAGTTCTATAAATATGGAGTGCAAATGCGCTCCGAAGGGGAAAAAATATATCATGAAATCGATAAATACAAACACATATCAAATCCTTTAGAAATAAAGATAATATCAAAAATAAAGAATAATAAAAATATAAAATACAAGAAAGATATTCATTTATAAAAATGTACAAAAAACTTATAAAAAACATGCCATATCAAAATCTACATTCATACCTTCTGGTTGCATTGTTTTCAAGGTATGAATCCAAAAGCCTTCTCTTTGTCTTAGTTTTAAAACTAAATCTCCACCTCTCCCATCTAAAGACACCTTTTCAATCCCAATACATGAAAAATTATTCGGATTAAAATTCTGACATCTGTTGCAGTGAACGGGAACTGAATGAGTTAACAATTGATTTTTAATATTATTAAAGTGCTCTAGAAATCTTTTTTTCACTAACCTAATTGTCCGTCCAACATATTGAATACCGCAACCACATGTTAGTGGATAAACCACATGTGTGGAATTACATGTGATATATTCTTTAATTTTAAATTTCTTTTTCGTTTGTGTGCTGCAAAAATATTGGGTTTTATAATTCCTATGATTACAACTTTTACATGAACCACACGTGAAAAATCCCGCAGGTTTTTTAACTTCTTGTTTGTCTCCTTTTCTAAAAGTGCTTGGTGCCAAAATGTTTTTAAAACTTTTCCTTTTCCTAAAAATAATTTGTGGGACAGGAGGAAGTTCTGTTTTCAAAAAATCGTCCTCTAATTAAAGTGGCCAGTGTTTTGTTAAAATTTTCTTAATTTTTTTAGCATGAGTATTGTACTGGGTATTAAAAGAGAAGGCGGATTTGTTATTAGTCAGTGAGACTTGTTTCTCCTTATTTCGTAATAGATCTCCTCTTTTCTTATTATAGGAGTGCAAAATCTCCTTATTTATACAATTATTTGCATATCCCTTTTCTACGAACTTATTTTTTAAAAACGAGGCCTGATCCAAAAAGGTTTTCTCATCCGTACAATTTCTCCTAATCCTTGTAAATTGACTCCGTGGAACGCCACGGAGCCAATTTGGATGATGATTGCTCTCTGTATTAATGTAACTGTTGGCATCAGTGGGCTTGAAGAAAGTATTTGTCTTTATTTTTCTTTCTTCAATAAAAATGGTTAAATATAAAAAAATTAATCTAATTTTCGCAAAAAATTGGAGAAAAATTAAATTAACTTGATTAGAATTGATGTACTTGATAAAATCTAAAAGAGTACTCTCGGAGCCATTCCATATAAACAGAATATCATCTATATACCTTCTCCAAAATACCAAGTTCGCGCCGAAAGGGTTGTTTGTCCAAATAAAATTCTTTTCCCAGTAGTCTAAAAAAATGTTTGCATAGCTCGGCGCGAACTTGGTACCCATGGCTGTCCCCTGTAATTGTAAATAAAAATCCTCATTAAAAGAAAAAAAGTTGTGTGTAAGAATAAAATGAATACTATCTAGTAAAAATAAGTTAAAATCTTGGGATATCTCTCCATCTAGATCCAGTGCTGCTTTAATTGCTGTGAGCCCTAGATCGTGTCTAATTATCGTATATAATGAGGTAACGTCAACTGTTACCCAGAGAAAATCTTTTTCCCATTCGAGACACTCTAATTCTTGCAAGAGACTCTTTGTATCTTTTAGGTAAGATCTAGCCCCCTGAGCATATTTTTGAAGGTAGAAATCTATAAATTCCGATAGTTTTGATGTTAAAGAATCTATTCCGCTAATAATTGGTCTACCTGGAGGGCTAGTTATTGATTTATGCACCTTTGGCAAAAAATAGAAAGTTGGGATTCTAGGGGTATCTGAATAAAGAAATGAGAATTTTTTTCCATCAATAATGCCTTCTTCTTTGTACTTGGTAAGTAGCAGCTTAAGTTCACCATTAAAGGTTGCGTTAGGGTTAGAGGATAATTTTTTATACGTAGCGCTATCACCCAAAAGTCTATTTGATTCTTTGAGATAATATTCTGTGGACATAACCACATTCCCTCCTCCCTTATCCGCACTTTTAATAGTGATATCTCTACGATCTTTCAGGCATTTAAGGGTTCTATTCTCTTCCCTAGTTAAATTAAAATTTCTCATTTTAAAATCCAATTTATTCATATCTTTATTAACCATTTTTAAAAAAGCCTCTATCTGGTGTCCTCTTTCATTGGGGAAAAAATTAGATTTGGGTTTAAACTTAGATTTTGGAGAAATATTTTGTTTATCATTCCTATTACAAAAACCTTCTTGCTCTTTCTTTTTAAAAAAACGTTTAATCGACATCTTCCGTATAAATTTATTAAGATCAATAAATAAATCAAAAGGTTTAGCAGCACTATTTGAAGAGAATTTTAAACCTTTTTCTAAAATTACAATTTATTTTTTTTGTCAAAGTGACATCTCCGAGGATAAAAATCCCTTTTGATAAAGCTAGTGACTTTATTTCGAGCGGGTCGTCCCTTCGCTTATTCGCCTCCTTTTCCCTGGGGCATTCCATTCCCCCAGGGGGGCGAATCTGTTCGTAAGATCTATTTCGGGTAGTTTGGGGGAGAAAAACTGATTTATTTGTCCCTTTTTCTTTAGGTTTCGCCCCTTGTCTAAAAAATGAGCAATCTCCTCGAAAATCTTTTGTGAATCAGAATGGATCCTGGAGAGATCCTTCTTTTGTTCGGGGTTTTTTATTGGGAATTTTTTCTGTTTATTAGTAGTACCCTGAGATTTCACTAATTTCCAAGGGCTCTCAACAGGTTTATCTTTATTTGTTTTTGTTGGGGATTTCCTCCTAAATGGAACTTTGGGCCCACCTGTTCTCTTATAACTTGGACTATAAATCCCTTTTTCTCCTTTTCTATCTATCCTAAAATTATTTCTAAAATTGTTATTATTATAGCCACCATTGTGATTAAACCTATTCGACTTATTGGTAATGGAATGGAAATTTGATTCTCTATCATTCTTATCCCTGACATATTTTCTATTTTTTGTCTCGGCTATTTTTTCATCTATTTTGTTTACTTTTTCAAGTAAAAAGCTTTCCTTTTTCTTAAAGACTTCATTATCTTTATCTAGACAAAAATCTTGTTCTAATTTTTCCATGTCAGTGGATAATTTACTCAAATTATCTTTTTCGAAATCTATAATAATTTCCATTAATATTAAAGAACATTTTTCAAGAGCTGCGTCCCATCTTAGAGCATGTGGTGAGAATTCTAGACCGTTGGCAGGATCTTTTCTCAACCTCAGGCCCCTTGGGATTAGGTTTTCTTTAATATAGGCTTCTAGGAAAGAAATTTCCCACCATTTTTTAGTTTCTTTTATTGCAATTTTTTCCAATTTAAAAAAATATTCATCAGAATTTGTATTTTGAATAATTGGAATGCCCTCTGTCTGACTAGAAAACATGGAATTAAACCTAGCTTCCCTGCTGGACTTAAGCTCCGAAAACATGCTCTTTTTTTGTGCCATAATCACCACCAGGGTTAATGTGAGGAATATACAGTATACAAAAAAAGTGATTTGCAAACAATGCAAAACAACCCTTGTGGCTATCAAACGGGGAAAAATATATAAAATATAAATACCCCAATTCAGGAAGTGCAAAAGACTCCTCAATGTCTCTGATATTGGAAATAAAAACACTAAAAAGCACAACCTAAAAAATAAAAAAGGGAGACCAATAGTGCAGACTGAAAATAAAAATGTGTAATATAAAAAGCTAAAAAAACACTCACAAACAAACGTAAAAAATAGGCAGGGTATACTCAGTGCTCTTCAGATGCTTCTTCCCTTTTCAGTGTGGAAACAGTTGCTTAAAATGAAGCACAAAAATGGACCATAGTGTAAAAATGTATAATATTAAAGATAAAGCTTTATTGGACACACTTACAAAATGATAGTAGTAAAAAGGCACTTCAAATCAACATCGATGTCTTCCACCAAAGGAACGATTTCATCATCCAACAATTCCAAAAGACACCAGAGATGAAGAGATCCACAATAAATAATAAAATAACTAAATAAAGCTTGCGTTTCGTCTGTAAAGACTTCGTCAGGGGCTTGTGGCATCAATATACACATAATACATACATTCACAACACTTAAATACCCTGCCTTAAAAACAAACAGCCAGTCCTGGAGATTTCTTCAATCGGAACCAGCTGTAGAAAATTTCCTCTATCCGATTTCCTCATTTTCGCGCTCAAGAGGCCGCGTGCGCTCCAAGCCTCCTTTTCGAAAACCCGGAAGTCCTAGTCCGTCTCTGCATGGAACGCAGGAAATGAGATTCTTAGTTGGTGCGCAAATGTGGGTTCGTCTCTCCGTGGAACGCAAATGCGTTCCACTCCATCGGAAACCAGCAAGTTCTCCATTAATGCGCAAGTCAGTCTCTATGGAACGCATATGCGTTCCAAAGGTCGTAATGTTCAGTTCTATAAATATGGAGTGCAAATGCGCTCCGAAGGGGAAAAAATATATCATAAAATCGATAAATACAAACACATATCAAATCCTTTAGAAATAAAGATAATATAAAAAATAAAGAATAATAAAAATATAAAATACAAGAAAGATATTCATTTATAAAAATTTACAAAAAACTTATAAAAAACATGCCATATCAAAATCTACATTCATACCTTCTGGTTGCATTGTTTTCAAGGTATGAATCCAAAAGCCTTCTCTTTGTCTTAGTTTTAAAACTAAATCTCCACCTCTCCCATCTAAAGACACCTTTTCAATCCCAATACATGAAAAATTATTCGGATTAAAATTCTGACATCTGTTGCAGTGAACGGGAACTGAATGAGTTAACAATTGATTTTTAATATTATTAAAGTGCTCTAGAAATCTTTTTTTCACTAACCTAATTGTCCGTCCAACATATTGAATACCGCAACCACATGTTAGTAGATAAACCACATGTGTGGAATTACATGTGATATATTCTTTAATTTTAAATTTCTTTTTCGTTTGTGTGCTGCAAAAATATTGGGTTTTATAATTCCTATGATTACAACTTTTACATGAACCACACGTGAAAAAACCCGCAGGTTTTTTAACTTCTTGTTTGTCTCCTTTTCTAAAAGTGCTTGGTGCCAAAATGTTTTTAAAACTTTTCCCTTTCCTAAAAATAATTTGTGGGACAGGAGGAAGTTCTGTTTTCAAAAAATCGTCCTCTAATAAAAGTGGCCAGTGTTTTGTTAAAATTTTCTTAATTTTTTTAGCATGAGTATTGTACTGGGTATTAAAAGAGAAGGCGGATTTGTTATTAGTCAGTGAGACTTGTTTCTCCTTATTTCGTAATAGATCTCCTCTTTTCTTATTATAGGAGTGCAAAATCTCCTTATTTATACAATTATTTGCATATCCCTTTTCTACGAACTTATTTTTTAAAAACGAGGCCTGATCCAAAAAGGTTTTCTCATCCGTACAATTTCTCCTAATCCTTGTAAATTGACTCCGTGGAACGCCACGGAGCCAATTTGGATAATGATTGCTCTCTGTATTAATGTAACTGTTGGCATCAGTGGGCTTGAAGAAAGTATTTGTCTTTATTTTTCTTTCTTCAATAAAAATGGTTAAATCTAAAAAATTAATCTAATTTTCGCTAAAAATTGGAGAAAAATTAAATTAACTTGATTAGAATTGATGTACTTGATAAAATCTAAAAGAGTACTCTCGGAGCCATTCCATATAAACAGAATATCATCTATATACCTTCTCCAAAATACCAAGTTCGCGCCGAAAGGGTTGTTTGTCCAAATAAAATTCTTTTCCCAGTAGTCTAAAAAAATGTTTGCATAGCTCGGCGCGAACTTGGTACCCATGGCTGTCCCCTGTAATTGTAAATAAAAATCCTCATTAAAAGAAAAAAAGTTGTGTGTAAGAATAAAATGAATACTATCTAGTAAAAATAAGTTAAAATCTTGGGATATCTCTCCATCTAGATCCAGTGCTGCTTTAATTGCTGTGAGCCCTAGATCGTGTCTAATTATCGTATATAATGAGGTAACGTCAACTGTTACCCAGAGAAAATCTTTTTCCCATTCGAGACACTCTAATTCTTGCAAGAGACTCTTTGTATCTTTTAGGTAAGATCTAGCCCCCTGAGCATATTTTTGAAGGTAGAAATCTATAAATTCCGATAGTTTTGATGTTAAAGAATCTATTCCGCTAATAATTGGTCTACCTGGAGGGCTAGTTATTGATTTATGCACCTTTGGCAAAAAATAGAAAGTTGGGATTCTAGGGGTATCTGAATAAAGAAATGAGAATTTTTTTCCATCAATAATGCCTTCTTCTTTGTACTTGGTAAGTAGCAGCTTAAGTTCACCATTAAAGGTTGCGTTAGGGTTAGAGGATAATTTTTTATACGTAGCGCTATCACCCAAAAGTCTATTTGATTCTTTGAGATAATATTCTGTGGACATAACCACAGTCCCTCCTCCCTTATCCGCACTTTTAATAGTGATATCTCTACGATCTTTCAGGCATTTAAGGGTTCTATTCTCTTCCCTAGTTAAATTAAAATTTCTCATTTTAAAATCCAATTTATTCATATCTTTATTAACCATTTTAAAAAAAGCCTCTATCTGGTGTCCTCTTTCATTGGGGAAAAAATTAGATTTGGGTTTAAACTTAGATTTTGGAGAAATATTTTGTTTATCATTCCTATTACAAAAACCTTCTTGCTCTTTCTTTTTAAAAAAACGTTTAATCGACATCTTCCGTATAAATTTATTAAGATCAATAAATAAATCAAAAGGTTTAGCAGCACTATTTGAAGAGAATTTTAAACCTTTTTCTAAAATTACAATTTATTTTTTTTGTCAAAGTGACATCTCCGAGGATAAAAATCCCTTTTGATAAAGCTAGTGACTTTATTTCGAGCGGGTCGTCCCTTCGCTTATTCGCCTCCTTTTCCCTGGGGCATTCCATTCCCCCAGGGGGGCGAATCTGTTCGTAAGATCTATTTCGGGTAGTTTGGGGGAGAAAAACTGATTTATTTGTCCCTTTTTCTTTAGGTTTCGCCCCTTGTCTAAAAAATGAGCAATCTCCTCGAAAATCTTTTGTGAATCAGAATGGATCCTGGAGAGATCCTTCTTTTGTTCGGGGTTTTTTATTGGGAATTTTTTCTGTTTATTAGTAGTACCCTGAGATTTCACTAATTTCCAAGGGCTCTCAACAGGTTTATCTTTATTTGTTTTTGTTGGGGATTTCCTCCTAAATGGAACTTTGGGCCCACCTGTTCTCTTATAACTTGGACTATAAATCCCTTTTTCTCCTTTTCTATCTATCCTAAAATTATTTCTAAAATTGTTATTATTATAGCCACCATTGTGATTAAACCTATTCGACTTATTGGTAATGGAATGGAAATTTGATTCTCTATCATTCTTATCCCTGACATATTTTCTATTTTTTGTCTCGGCTATTTTTTCATCTATTTTGTTTACTTTTTCAAGTAAAAAGCTTTCCTTTTTCTTAAAGACTTCATTATCTTTATCTAGACAAAAATCTTGTTCTAATTTTTCCATGTCAGTGGATAATTTACTCAAATTATCTTTTTCGAAATCTATAATAATTTCCATTGATATTAAAGAACATTTTTCAAGAGCTGCGTCCCATCTTAGAGCATGTGGTGAGAATTCTAGACCGTTGGCAGGATCTTTTCTCAACCTCAGGCCCCTTGGGATTAGGTTTTCTTTAATATAGGCTTCTAGGAAAGAAATTTCCCACCATTTTTTAGTTTCTTTTATTGCAATTTTTTCCAATTTAAAAAAATATTCATCAGAATTTGTATTTTGAATAATTGGAATGCCTTCTGTCTGACTAGAAAACATGGAATTAAACCTAGCTTCCCTGCTGGACTTAAGCTCCGAAAACATGCTCTTTTTTTGTGCCATAATCACCACCAGGGTTAATGTGAGGAATATACAGTATACAAAAAAAGTGATTTGCAAACAATGCAAAACAACCCTTGTGGCTATCAAACGGGGAAAAATATATAAAATATAAATACCCCAATTCAGGAAGTGCAAAACACTCCTCAATGTCTCTGATATTGGAAATAAAAACACTAAAAAGCACAACCTAAAAAATACAAAAGGGAGACCAATAGTGCAGACTGAAAATAAAAATGTGTAATATAAAAAGCTAAAAAAACACTCACAAACAAACGTAAAAAATAGGCAGGGTATACTCAGTGCTCTTCAGATGCTTCTTCCCCTTTCAGTGTGGAAACAGTTGCTTAAAATGAAGCACAAAAATGGACCATAGTGTAAAAATTTATAATATTAAAGATAAAGCTTTATTGGACACACTTACAAAATGATAGTAGTAAAAAGGCACTTCAAATCAACATCGATGTCTTCCACCAAAGGAACGATTTCATCATCCAACAATTCCAAAAGACACCAGAGATGAAGAGATCCACAATAAATAATAAAATAATTAAATAAAGCTTGCGTTTCGTCTGTAAAGACTTCGTCAGGGGCTTGTGGCATCAATATACACATAATACATACATTCACAACACTTAAATACCCTGCCTTAAAAACAAACAGCCAGTCCTGGAGATTTCTTCAATCGGAACCAGCTGTAGAAAATTTCCTCTATCCGATTTCCTCATTTTCGCGCTCAAGAGGCCGCGTGCGCTCCAAGCCTCCTTTTCGAAAACCCGGAAGTCCTAGTCCATCTCTGCGTGGAACGCAAATGCGTTCCACTTCGTCGGAAAGCAGGAAATGAGATTCTTAGTTGGTGCGCAAATGTGGGTTCGTCTCTCCGTGGAACGCAAATGCGTTCCACTCCATCGGAAACCAGCAAGTTCTCCATTAATGCGCAAGTCATGGAGAAGGTATATAGATGATATTCTGTTTATATGGAATGGCTCCGAGAGTACTCTTTTAGATTTTATCAAGTACATCAATTCTAATCAAGTTAATTTAATTTTTTCTCCAATTTTTAGCGAAAATGAGATTAATTTTTTAGATTTAACCATTTTTATTGAAGAAAGAAAAATAAAGACAAAGACTTTCTTCAAGCCCACTGATGCCAACAGTTACATTAATACAGAGAGCAATCATCATCCAAATTGGCTCCGTGGCGTTCCACGGAGTCAATTTACAAGGATTAGGAGAAATTGTACGGATGAGAAAACCTTTTTGGATCAGGCCTCGTTTTTAAAAAATAAGTTCGTAGAAAAGGGATATGCAAATAATTGTATAAATAAGGAGATTTTGCACTCCTATAATAAGAAAAGAGGAGATCTATTACGAAATAAGGAGAAACAAGTCTCACTGACTAATAACAAATTTTTACAAAACACTGGCCACTTTTATTAGAGGACGATTTTTTGAAAACAGAACTCCCTCCTGTCTCACAAATTATTTTTAGGAAAGGGAAAAGTTTTAAAAACATTTTGGCACCAAGCACTTTTAGAAAAGGAGACAAACAAGAAGTTAAAAAACCTGCGGGTTTTTTCACGTGTGGTTCATGTAAAAGTTGTAATCATAGGAATTATAAAACCCAATATTTTTGCAGCACACAAACGAAAAAGAAATTTAAAATTAAAGAATATATCACATGTAATTCCACACATGTGGTTTATCCACGGAGAGACGAACCCACATTTGCGCACCAACTAAGAATCTCATTTCCTGCTTTCCTGCTTCATTTTAAGCAACTGTTTCCACACTGAAAAGGGAAGAAGCATCTGAAGAGGACTGAGTATACCCTGCCTATTTTTTACGTTTGTTTGTGAGTGTTTTTTTAGCTTTTTATATTACACATTTTTATTTTCAGTCTGCACTATTGGTCTCCCTTTTGTATTTTTTAGGTTGTGCTTTTTAGTGTTTTTAAAAACTGAAGTGTGGCTGTTGTGGATCAGAATGTTGATCTTTGCTATATTCAGAGGAAACCCAAATTGTTGTTACAAGTGCACTTGGAGAAGCGAGAATTAGACACTAGACACCTGTTGGTATTCAAAATAAGCCTCTGCCGTTTTATTCATCAGCTGTGTTTTTATACATTAAAAAGTAAGTGATACGTGCAAATACTCATAGAACAGTAATAGGAAGGGAGTACAGATAAGACATAGGGATGAACGTCATGTACACATAACAAATACGTTCCAAGGTAAGAAAGAACAAAAAGATTAGAGAAGAGACATCTCAGGTGGGGGCTCTCTGCTCCTGGAACTAGACATATATGGTCTTAAGTGTTGTGTTAAGCATCAAGCATTTCCTGAGTCCAAGTTAGCCAATTTTAATATAGGATATCATTATATGACACCTATAAGCTTGAGCCTTGAAATCAAGATAAATTCTATCACAATCCCCTCTTTTGATCCAAGGGTCACCCAAATATCCAAGGTATTTCCAGGCCGGCTAGCCAAAGCCTGTAGGACTTTCATTTATTGCTTCACCATGGTTCCCTTGGACTGAGAAACCACCAGCGGAGGAGAGTTACTTCATTTGTTAGGCGAGGTAACATCATAAAACCCTTCCAAAGTCGTTGCTGGAATGTAAGTTAAGATACGACCAACAGTAGGTTTGCTTTTACATAGAGAGGTTAGTAGACATGAAAAAATCTAAAGGTTAGAAAAATTTCCATAATGACAAATACAGCTAATAGCAAAAAGTACATTTTCTTAATTAGTAAAGTCAACCATGTTCCTAGCCCAAATGTCCAATCCCAATCCCCAAAGAAGCCAGTATCCTGTCTGATATCCTGTACTAAGTCATATAAATCTTTTATATGTTTATGGATCATAGTGCCATTGTCAGATAGGTTAAAACAGCACATACCTTCAATAGCTTCACAGCCTACGTCATGTTTCATTAGTAACTAGTCAATGGGTGCTCTATTCTCAAGTATTGCTTTCTTATTTGCCTGGTTGTCCATAAGTAGCTCTTCTAGGGCCTGTGAAGTGGCATTTAAACATTTTTGCAAGGGAACTGGGACTCCTACGGTGTACGCTAGGGCAGAGTATTCGGCTTTAGATAAGAGAGTGATTTCAGGGTTACAATCTGCAGTAAGGGTGTTTTTAACATCTCTCCTGTCTCTCAGCAGTTTGTGTAGCTGGGTGGTTTTAGGGATCAGGTCAGATTTGGAAAACATGGTAATGGTTAGGCGAGAGATTGCACAGGGACCTCCTGTAATGTTACCTGTGACATAAGCATAAGTAATATTTCCACAGGAGAAAGTACATCCTTTAGGAAGATAGACATTGTAGTGGTAACTCAAAACTTTTGGTACAATTCATAGTGTTGCTCAGGGCTCTACAATTCGTGGTATTTTTCTACCATGTGGAGCACAACAGGGATTCAGTATTAGGGTCTCTTGAACAATTACATGAAAAAGACCAACATAGTTCAGCGCCTGTCACATTAATTGTCTTCAGGGCTAGGGGAGGTTTGCCTACCAGTGGGTTGAAAGCATAAGAATATAGTTGTAGAGATTTATGGGGTCTATGGGTATGTAGGTACTTCCTCAACAGTGAGATGGGGGTAGGGACAGCTATAAGACAAGATTCTATGGCGTGTTCAGTACTGAGGAGAGGGTTGAGGCAAAAGGAGGTTAAATTAGCCTTTGCTATCTGCAACCATATATTTTCCTGCCATGCATTATTATCTTCTGGTCTCAAGTCAGAGTAGCATATCCGAACACAGCATACAATGGCATACAATAGTAAGAACAGCTTCATATCGGTGTGACTTCTTTACAGTGACTGGCGTGTATCCACGTGGCTTTTCCTTCTAATTTCACTGAGGTAGCCGTAGTCAAGAGCACTTGGAATGTACCGTCAAAGCATGGTTCAAGTCCTTTCCTCACATGCCTTTTTATCACCACCCAATCACCAGGCTGCAGTTTGTGAGTTGCAGAATCAGAGTCTGGATCTGGAATAGAATCAAAGACTTGTTTATGCACCCTGCCTAATCTTTGGTGTAGGGCCTGAACATAGGCAGTCATACTACCATGCTGCATCTGGAGGGTTTGGGGAAAAAAGAGGCCTGTCTTTTGGGCACATCCAAGCAGGATCTCAAAAGGGGATAGGCCATGTCTGGAATTGGGGGTGAATCTCATAGAAAAGAGTGCTAGGGGAAGGCATTCAGTCCAGGGCTTCCCTGTGTCTTGCATGGCTTTTGCAATCTTGTTCTTTAAGGTGCCACTTGCCTTTTCTACTTTCCCACTACTCTGGGGGTGATAGGGGGTGTGGAAGGCCTGACTGAAAGTGACAGAGGTAGCCATTTCACTGGGGAAATAATGCAAGAAATTATGAAAGCCTTAGGGATCAATCACTTCAGGTACTCCATATCTACATACCAGTTCCTTCAGAAGCTTACTTGCTGTGACCTTCGTTGTGGCTTTCGACACTGGGTAGGCCTCAGGCCAACCTGAAAAGAGATCAATGCACACCAACACATATTCATACACTCCTACCTTGAAGTTAAATATAGTCTATCTGCAGTCTTTGAAACGGGTAAAGTGGTGTGTGCTTACTTGGTGTTTTGACAGCCTGTCCTGGATTGTTTCTAGCACAAATCATGCAAGCTTGGGTGTGTTTAGCTGCTACAACAGGAAATCCGGGTGCTACCCAATGGATGTTTATTATGCTGTTCATGTGCATCTTGGATAGATGTGAAGGTCCATGGGCAATCTGGGCCATCATGGGGTACAACACTCGTGGCAAACACAGTCTTTTACCTTTCCTCCACATTCTGTCATCATCAGGTTTTGCATCTTGTTTCCTCCAGAAGTCATGTTCTTCCTTGCTTGCCTGTCTTTGTAAGCTCAACAGTATATTGTAGTCAACGGCGTCATCTGTAAGAACAACTTGTAGAGGGATGAACTTGAATTGCTGCTTGCTTGGCAGCTTCGTCTGCTTTGTGTTTTCCTCTTGAGATTTCACCTGTGATCTTCACGTGAGCTGCCACCTTGATGATGCCTACTTGAGTGGGTAGCAGGATAGCGTCCATAAGTGCACTCACGGCTTCAGAATTCTTGATTGAAGTTCCTGCTGAGGTGAGAAAATCACAAGCCCACCATACAGGGCCAAAATCATGGGCTATACCAAAAGCATAGCGAGAGTCTGTATAAATATTAGCAGTCTTACCAGAAGCCATTTTACATGCTTCAGCGAGTGCCTTCAGCTCTGCCTCCTGTGCAGAGCAGTGAGGTTCAGCTTTTATTACCTCATGTGCAGAGACTACAGCATATCCAGTGTGGAAATTACCCTTCTCATCAGCATATCTGGAACCATCTACAAAAAACTCGAAATCTGCTTTAGATAGTAGAGAATCAATTACATGCAAAAATACTGCTGTTTCTTGTGCCATTAGTGCTGCACAATCATGGGGTACCTGGTTGTCAGCTAAGTTATCTGGTGAAAGTGAATTTACAAAAAGATCAGAAGTACAAGTACCATTCCCACTATCCCCACTCCCCTCTTTTAAATCCAGGGGAAGTAATGTAGATGGATTTAACACCATACACCTTTTAAGAGTAACATTAGGTGGCATAAGCAATACACATTGCATTCTGAGATGCCTTGCAGTATGTATGTGTTTTGGTTGAACTTGTGACAGTATGCTGTTGATATCATGCGGTGTGTATATGGTCACTGGATTATCTAAAACCATATCAGTGGCTTTGTCCAGGAGGGCAGTAACAGCTGCCACTGCCCTAACACATGAGGGGGCACCCCTTGCAACAAGGTCCAATATGGTGGAGTAGTATGCTATTGGTCTTTGTTTACCACCATGGTCTTGTGTAAGGACAGATGTAGCATAACCTGATTTCTCAGTACATAACAGGTTAAAATAATTTCTGTAATCTCGGTGACCCAGTGCCGGAGCTGACTTTACCAGTAACTTAAGGGTATAGAAGGCATTTTCTGCCGCATAGGTTAATTTAAATGGTTTGTTTTCGTTGGCAAGACAATCATACAGTGGTTGCATGTAGAATGCTACATTGCTAATATTTTGAACAGCAGTCTTTCTACTTTCCATGAGATATTTAATGCCCTTGGAAATGCAATGTCCTAGGTAAATAACTTTCTCTACACATGCTTGCGGTTTCGTTTTGTCACTTTGCAGCCTGCTTTTGCCAAGAATTTCAGCAAGGAAAGAGTGTTTACAATACAAGATTCCATATTATCGCAACATAGGAGTAGGTCATCGATATACTGCAATATAATTACGTTATTTGGCCTTTGCCACTCAAGAATCTGGGCCATAGCCATGCTGTACATAGTGGGTGAGTTTTGTGCGCCCTGTGGCAATACTGTCCAAGTGTACTGCTTGTGTTTATGTGTGGTGGAATCTCGGTAAAAATAAATTTAGTAGGCCGAGATTACCACGTGGCATGTGTACGTGCATATGCTGACGTATCGGCCGGTTGGTTGCAAGTGGTAAAGATACGATCAGTAGTGTACGGAGCATGTGCGAGAATACAGGATGTAGTATTCCCCTCCTCCATTGTGCTGGACAGGCCATGCGGTCAAGCAGGAAGTTAGTTCTTGTTCGTTCTGATTGGTTATGAGAATGTGCGGGTGGAGCTTAATATGGGAGGAGTTATATGCCTATATAAGGAGCCTGCACTATTGTCCGGGGCTCAGAACTTGTTGTATTTTGGTGACATTAGTCCCTCTGAGTCCCGATCGGTGAACCGAATAAAGAATCTCTTCCTTCCTGAAGAAACCTGTGTCCATCTCTCTGTGCTTGGCTTCCGTCAGTTTCTCCGGTATCATTTGGTGCATTGGCCGGGAAGCTCATCGTTCAACGGTAGCTGAGAAGCAGAGGCGTGAGACGGTCTATCTTTGCCCACGTTCTCTACGGCTGCACCCCTGAATTTCTGCGTGGACCTCCCTTCGTCTCGGCGCCACTGGTCTGTTGTCCAGGAGATCATCGGCCTCTACGTAGTAAGTGCTGGGGTGTCCCCGTCGATGAGTGTGAACTCAGGAGGTAAGACGACCGCTGTTTTAGACGGCGGACCCACTAGGGGTATACCGATTGTGCGGTAGGCCCATAAGGGGTTTCAATTGTTGTACGGAATCTGCCCCCTCCAGTGGAGGGAAGGAGCGAAGGTGCACCGCTCAATTGAACGCTCTTTAGTAAGACCGTTTAATTTGGTTTGGAGTCAGGCGGGGTTCTGTGTAAATAGCCCTAGCCGGACACCGGTGTCTTGTCTAGACTAGCGTTCTAGGGTGTACATTTTGTTCGCTAGGTCGGAGGGACCGGGAGACTAAGTGGCGTCTGTGTAAATTCGGTCCGCTAGCTCTCAACCTATCTTGGCTAAGTGGGAAGGCGTGTAAATTTGGAACCCACTAGACTTTTGATAGAGTAGATAGACTAAGAGGGTTCTGTTGTAAATTCCGCCCTCTAGTTCGCTATATGTGGTGCTTGGGCAGTGTGGCTAACCAAAACGGATGTAGATAGTTTTAGGTAGTCCATCAAGGTACTGGCCAATAGATTAGTTGGGAATTGTATATGTGTTAAAGATTGTTTAGTAGCGTGTATATCTTGTTAGATAGCGTGAGCTCTGCCGTCTAGCGAGAGTGTTAATAGTGTGTAGCTGTATTATAGTGCACGGTACCATAACCCTGTATATTTACTGACACTGTATATGAATACTAATAATTGTCGTCTGTTGCATGTCTAACACCATAACCACTATTAATTGTACTGTGACCTTAAATTGTACTTTGACCTATGCTAACCGTACTGTAACTGCTGTTTGTAAAGACGATGTTACTGGGGTATGTTATAGACGGGTAATTCATATATAGGGAATTATAGCGTGGGTGACTGTATAGTTTCGCCAAAGGGCATAGTATCTATTATTTAGTGACTGGTGTAACAGCTGTGTGTGTACGGGAATTCCCTGAGTGTTTTTATTGTGTACGTTTCACTTGGTAACTGTACCACGTGGTGCTGTTGCCGAGGGAACGGGTGTGACCGTTGAATAGAGTGCGTGTATAGTATTCGTTGGAAACGACGCTCCATTGCTAAGTATGGGCGCGTCGGACTCGACGATTTTGGATCCCTTAGGATGCATGTTAAAGAATTTTAAAAAGGGATTTACAAAATGTGATTTTGGGGTTAAAATGTCTTCTGTACGTTTGATTACTTTGTGTACTAGGGAATGGCCTACTTTGGTTGCCGCATGGCCGCCACGTGGCAGTTTAGATCCAAATCTGGTACAGCGTGTACACGTGGCTGTATCAGGTAGGCCTGAACTTTACGGACAGTTTCCATACATTGATTGTTGGAGACAGGCCGTAAACGACTCGCCAAGATGGATCCGAGTATGCCACGAGGAGCAATGTCGCCTCATGGTGGCCAGGACTCATTTGTCCACTAGGGCCATGGTTACGCCCATTTTGGACACGCCCCCTGAGTCCGAGATCCCTATGCCTCCCCCTTACTCCTCCTCCACAGGAAGAGGAAGAGGAAGTGATACAGGAAGCACTACACCCCTTTCCCCGTTGTCCCCATCTACTTCCTCCTCTAGTTCAGAGTCCATCCCCCTCATTACTAAACCTCCCCTTCCGGTACCAACCCCCGTTAAACCCACATATCCTGATTTGGCGCCATATCAAGCTTCCGGTCAGGCTTCCTCTAGCCCGGCCCGGAATATTTTATTCCCCGACCTTCCCCACAATAAAGCTTCCACATCCCCATGCCTTACTACCCCTCGACTGGAACCCCTAACCGACGCCCCTCAACGAAGCCCTATACTAACCCGACAACTGACCGGTACCCAAAAGCCTAAACATTATCAAATGCCACTTCGTTTGGCTCCCGGCTCAGCACACCTTAATGATGAAGGTCAATTAGTGTATGCTGACCCAGTCTTCGTATACGTCCCGTTTACAACTACCGATCTCTTAAATTGGAAAACCCATAATTCCTCGTACACTGACAAACCTCAAGCCATGACCGACCTGTTCACCTCGATAGTCCAGACGCACAATCCTACCTGGGCTGATTGCCAGCAATTACTAATGACATTATTTAACAACGAGGAGAGGACTAGGATAAACCAAGCGGCCATTAAAGCGCTGGAAGAAGAAGCCTGTACATTAAATCAAGCTAATCCAGCAGCATGGGCCACAGCTCATTATCCTAACACTGATCCTGAATGGAATGTTAATGGCGCAGATATGGTTTATTTAAAAGCCTATAGAGACGCTATAATTGCTGGCATGAAAGCCGGAGGGAAGAAAGCTATAAATATGTCTAAGACGGCTGAGGTGTTACAGAAAAGTGATGAACCGCCCAGTGTCTTTTATGACCGATTATTGGAGGCATACCGCTTGTATACCCCCTTTAATCCGGAAGCCCCTGAGAATTCCAGAATGGTAAACTCTGCCTTTGTCAGCCAAGCCTACGGAGATATTAAGCGCAAGCTACAAAAGTTAGAAGGGTTCGTAGGAATGTCCATCACCCAACTAATGGAGGTAGCTTATAAAGTTTACATGAATAGGGAATCAGAGAATAAGAAAGAGGAAGAGCGCAAGATGCGTAAAAAGGCGGATATGCTAGCAGTAGCGATCGCAGGCGTAGACAGACGGGGACCGGATAGAGGCGATAGCAAGTGGAATAGGGAACCCCTGAGTAGGAATCAGTGCGCATACTGTAGAGAAGAAGGGCATTGGAGAAGCGAGTGTCCAAAAAGGGAGCAGTATGAGAGAGACCAACCCAGGGCAGGATATGGAAACTTTAGAGGTAGAGCGAGAGGTAGAGGAGGTCCCGGAGGGAGTAATGGTAATAACAGAGGTAGTGTTAGGGAAGATATCCCGCAGCGCAGAGATCCCGCGATAGAGAAGACAGGGACTTTGTAGGATTGGCTGACACGGTCATGGATGACTATTGATACCGACCGGGCTCCATCCCCCTTGGCCGAGCGGAGCCTATGGTCGAAGTATCAATAGGGGGAAAAAGGAGTGCATTCATGATTGATACTGGTGCTGAACATTCGGTGGTGACTGACCTGGTTGCTCCTCCATCTGGAAGAACTATCACCGTAATAGGAGCAACTGGAAGGAGTGCTGCAAAACCGGTTCTTAAAAGTCGACAATGTACATTGGGAGGCCACGTAGTGAAACATCAATTCCTTTATATGCCTGAATGTCCAGTCCAGTTGCTAGGACGTGATTTGCTATCAAAACTACAAGCGCAGATAACGTTCCTACCAAATGGAACAACATCCTTAAAGTTTAATGGACCTTCAGGTATTATGACTTTATCAGTACCAAAGGAAGAAGAGTGGCGACTTTATACAGCGTTGACTAGCCAAAACCCTAAGAGTGATGAATCCTTATTCAACATACCAGGAGTTTGGGCAGAGAACAACCCACCAGGACTGGCCCGCAATATTCCACCCATTCGAATTGAACTAAAACTTGGGGTTTATCCAGTGAGCCTACGGCAATATCATATCCCGCAGAAGGCTAAGAAGAATATTCAATCTTATCTGGATAAGTTCATACGGTATGGTATCCTAAAATTCTGTACTTCCCCCAGGAACACCCCATTTCTGCCTGTTCAAAAGCCCGGTACAGATGAGTATCGCCCTGTGCAGGACTTGAGAGCAGTCAATGATGCGATTGTAAGTATACACCCAGTTGTGCCCAATCCGTATAACCTGCTTGCTTTAATTCCGGGCGGGGCTACCTATTTTACAGTCTTAGAACTCAAAGATGCCTTCTTTTGCCTCCGAATTGCTGCAGAAAGCCAATGTATCTTCGCTTTCCAATGGGAAAATGCTGTAACGGGCTCGAAACGCCAGATGACTTGGACAAGACTGCCCCAAGGGTTTAAAAATTCACCTACCCTATTTGGTTCAGCTTTAAGTCAAGACTTACTGGATTTCAAGTCCATCCCAGGAGAGTGATTTGTTGATAGCCGCAGTTACAAGAGAAATATGTCAGCAAGCAACACACAATCTGCTACACATTCTCTGGAAGTCAGGATACAAGGTGTCTAGGAAGAAGGCTCAATTGTGTCAGCCAACTGTCAAATATCTGGGATTCCATATCTCTGAAGGTCAAAGAATAATGGGGCCAGAGAGAAAAGAAGCTGTATGCCAAATACCAATACCCAAGAATAGAAGACAAGTGCGAGAGTTCTTGGGGGCAGCAGGCTTCTGTAGGATATGGATTCCCAGTTATGCGATATTGGCGAAACCTCTGTATGCAGCTATCAAGGGTACAGAACACAACCCCTTTCTATGGACCCCAGAACAGCAAAAGGCATTTGAAGATGTGAAGAAGGCTTTGATGAGTGCCCCAGCATTAGGTCTACCTGATCACACACGACCATTCTACTTATATGTACACGAGCAAAGAAGAATGGCTGTGGGAGTATTAACACAGTACTTGGGATCATGGCAAAGACCTGTTGCCTATATGTCTAAACAACTGGATGCAGTGACCAGTGGTCTTCCACCTTGTCTAAGAGCCGTAGCTGCAGCCGCCCTGCTGGTAGCTGAAGCCAATAAACTCACTCTGGGTCAAGAACTTTATGTGCGAGTCCCACACGCAGTACAGACGTTGCTAGATTACAAAGGCAATCATTGGTTTAGTAACAGCCGCATGACCAAGTATCAAGCAATGTTGTGTGAAAACCCAAGAGTGCATTTAGAGACTGTCAATACCTTAAATCCAGCTACCCTTTTGCCGCAACCTACTGAAAGTCAACACGATTGTTTGGAGGTGATGGATGAAGTATTTTCAAGTAGACCAGATCTTCGTGACTTTCCCATCCAGAACCCTGATGTCCAATATTATACAGATGGCAGTAGTTATGTGAAAGAAGGGATTCGCTATGCAGGATATGCAGTAACAACGATAGACAAGGTGATAGAAGCTCGGCCACTGTCAAAAGGAACATCAGCACAGAAGGCAGAATTGATAGCACTAACACGAGCGTTACAATTGGCTGAAGGTTTAAGAGTAAACATCTATACGGACTCCAAGTATGCGTTTCTAACCACTCATGCCCACGGAGCTTTGTATAAAGAAAGAGGACTATTGAATTCAGAGGGCAAAGAAATCAAGTACGCAGCTGAAATACTACAACTATTGGAAGCAGTATGGGAACCAAAAGAAGTTGGTATTATACATTGTCGAGTGCATCTGAGAGGCGATGGTGATGTAACCAAAGGAAATCGGATGGCAGATAATGCAGCTAAGCGTGCCGAATCAGGAAGACAGGAATATGTGGAGCATATAGCTGCTCTTATACCGACTCCACTGTCTCAATGGACTCCAGTTTATACAGCTCAAGAAGAAGAGTGGTTAAAGACTGAACCTGGAAAGTACCTGGAGAACAAATGGTATCAGTTAGAAGATGGGAGAATAGTTATTCCAGCATCACTAGCGGTAGAAATTGTCCAAAATTATCACAACGGGACACATTCTGGAAGAGATAGTACAGAAGAATCTTTCAGAAAACATTTCTACATACCAAGATTGTCCAACTTAACTCAAGCCATTGTACGAAGATGTGTAACATGTGCTAAAAATAATGCAAGGCAAGGACCAGTAAAGCCACCAGGAGTACAGTATATGGGGGGACTCCCTATGTCCGATCTACAAATTGACTATACAGTTATGCCTAAATCTGGTGGACATCGCTACCTACTAGTAGTTGTGTGCACCTATTCAGGCTGGGTAGAAGCATGTCCTACTCGTACAGAGAAAGCAGGAGAAGTGGTGCGATTCCTGCTACGAGAAATAATACCCCGATATGGACTACCCTGCTCTATAGGATCGGATAATGGTCCAGCCTTTGTTCACCAGTGCCTACAACAACTGACTCATATGCTTGGTATTAAGTGGAGACTTCATACAGCATATAGACCTCAGAGTTCTGGTAAAGTAGAAAGAATGAATAGAACTATTAAGAATCAGTTGGCAAAAATGTGTCAGGAAACCCAACTCAAGTGGAATGTGCTTTTGCCTATAGCTCTGTTGCGTATTCGAAGTACACCTACCAGAAGGATGGGTCTCTCTCCTTTTGAAATCATGTATGGGCGTCCACCTCCCGTACTTGGTAACTTAAGGGGGGATTTGAGTCAGTTGGGAGAAGGAATTACCCGGCAGCAGGTTGTAGAGTTGGGTAAAACTATGGAGGAGGTACAGAAATGGGTACAAGATAGATTACCTGTGAATATTTATCCCCCTGTTCATAGTTACCATCCAGGAGATCAAGTGTGGATTAAAGAGTGGGATAATATACCGTTAGGGCCTAAGTGGAGGGGTCCTTATGTTGTTCTTTTGTCTACCCCTACAGCAATAAAAGTGGCCGAAGTGACTCCATGGATTCATCACTCCAGGGTTAAACCAGCAGCAGTAGATTCTTGGCAAGTTACACCAGATCCAGAGAATCCCTGCAAGATCCGGTTAAAGCGCACGACTCAGTCGGAGTGACGAGGAAACCTTGTGGATTACAATTATTGTTGTTACAGAAATTGGTAAGTGAGTGTTTTGACGGCCATAATAACGCCTGTCCGCTCACCAACGTATTATTAAAAGCCAGGAAAGTCTCGAAGGGACCCCTGTGAAGACGAGCAGAACTCCATTCCCTGCAGCCCTTACATCCTGGAAGCTGAGGTGCCATCGCACGGACGAAGACTGAGGATGCAGCCGACGAAAGAAGTGTTAATGATAATGTTTATTTATATGTCTTTTTATATTCAGGAAGGTGGAGGTACCGACACTCCTAGCTGTGAGGTTTGCATTAAGATTACTATAACAGGTAATCATATTTCCCAGACCCTAATTTGGCATTCACAATATGAGTGTAAAGGTGATGTGTCTAGGTGTAGATACCTAGGTATAGAATATAGTGTATGCCATTTAGGAGTAGGAGAACCTAAGTGCTTCAATCCGGAGTATCAACCCCGTACAATTTGGTTGACCCTCAGGAATGGAGATTCTCAGGGGACCCTAATAAATAAAACTGAGTTAGAAACCGTACATTCTTCGGGTGTTCTGCTATTTGATGCATGTAAAGTGATATCAAGTGGTAGAAAGCCGTGGAATGTATGTGGGGATCTTAGGTGGGAGAGAACGTATGGGTCTAACGATAAATATATTTGTCCCAGTAGTAAAAACAAGTATGTAAGTCCAAGATGCCCAGATAGGGAATATAATTTCTGCCCATATTGGTCTTGTGTGGGGTGGGCAACTTGGGGACAGACAGCAGACAAGGATATGATTGTTACTAAGTTGCCTACCAAACCATACTGTAAGTCTATGGAATGCAACCCAGTCCATATACTTATAAATAATCCTGACCAATTCCTAGACAGATATGGTAACTTATTTGAGTTTCAAATATATGGGACGGGTTTAGACCCTGGGACGATATTGTTTATAGGGATAGAGACCGATACTGTAACATCCCAAACTCATCAGGTATTCCATTCTTTTTATGAAGAGATGAGTGTAGATAATAAGATTCCCCATAACGCTAAAAACCTGTTTATAGATTTAGCTGAGAGTATTGCTGGTAGTCTTAATGTAACCAACTGCTATGTGTGTGGAGGTACTAACATGGGAGACCAATGGCCTTGGGAAGCAAAGGAGGTAATGTCCGGTTCTGAGGCAGTTGAACAATTAATATCTACACAAGCCGATTATCAGATGAGTGTTAGAGGTAAATCTGAGTGGAGATTAAAAACCTCCATCATAGGTTATGTTTGCATAGCAAGGAAAGGAATGATGTTTAATACTTCTGTAGGAGAACTAACTTGTCTAGGGCAAAAAGCTTATGATGATGATACAAAGAATACAACTTGGTGGTCGGCTTCAAATGTCTCAGAACCATCTAACCGTTTGCAAGATATGCCAATTTAAAGGACGTATGGTTTGACCTATCTATCACATCTAGTTGGAAAGCCCCAGCAAATTTGTACTGGATCTGTGGTAAGAAGGCCTATTCGGAGTTGCCACAGGACTGGGAAGGGGCATGTGTGTTGGGTATGCTCAAACCATCCTTCTTCTTGTTACCTATTGAAACAGGTGAGACTTTGGGAGTTAAAGTGTATGATGTGAATCATAGGAAGAAAAGGGGACCCATAGAGATAGGCGCCTGGGAAGATGATGAATGGCCTCCCCAGCGTATTATAGACTATTATGGGCCAGCCACTTGGGCAGAGGATGGTACTTTCGGGTATAGGACCCCAATATATATGCTCAACCGCATTATAAGGTTACATGCGGTGGTTGAGATAATTACTAATGAGACCTCACAAGCGCTCAATCTTCTAGCGAAGCATAATACCAGGATGAGGACAGCAGTTTACCAAAATAGATTGGCCTTGGATTACCTATTGGCAGTAGAGGGAGGTGTATGTGGGAAGTTTAACCTGAGCAATTGCTGTCTTCAAATAGATGACGAAGGGCAAGCAATAGCTGAGCTTACTAGCCATATGGTTAAACCAGCACATATGCCTACTCAGGTATGGAAAGGGTATAATCCAAGTAGTTGGTTTGGTAGCTGGTATGAGCAGTTTGGAGGGCTTAAGGCATTGGTAGGCAGAGTCATGCTGATTTTAATGTTGTGCCTACTCCTGCCATGTCTTATTCCTTTAGTAGTTAGGTCTGTGCAGAGCCTGATAGAAAATATAGCAAAGAGGAAGGCGGCTGCACAGATAATGGCCATATATAAATATGAGGCTCTAAATCAGGGAGAACCAATGCAGGAAGAGGAGTGTTGAGGGATTCACATCATAGAAAAGTCTGGTCTGGTTCATGGTAACCTGAGGTATATGCAAACCAAGGTTAAGTGATGCCTCCGTAATTGTGAAATATCAGAGGCATCAAAGGGGGGAATGTGGTGGAATCTCGGTAAAAATAAATTTAGTAGGCCGAGATTACCACGTGGCATGTGTACGTGCATATGCTGACGTATCGGTCGGTTGGTTGCAAGTGGTAAAGATACGATCAGTAGTGTACGGAGCATGTGCGAGAATACAGGATGTAGTATTCCCCTCCTCCATTGTGCTGGACAAGCCATGCGGTCAAGCAGGAAGTTAGTTCTTGTTCGTTTTGATTGGTTATGAGAATGTGCGGGTGGAGCTTAATATGGGAGGAGTTATATGCCTATATAAGGAGCCTGCACTATTGTCCGGGGCTCAGAACTTGTATTTTGGTGACATTAGTCCCTCTGAGTCCCGATCGGTGAACCGAATAAAGAATCTCTTCCTTCCTGAAGAAACCTGTGTCCATCTCTCTGTGCTTGGCTTCCATCAGTTTCTCCGGTATCATATGTGTAAATGCAAATAAAAACTGACTGTCGGGATCCAGGGGGACACTGAAAAATGCATTTGCCAAGTCAAGAACAGTAAATACCTTATTTATGCCAACAAGGTGTGTGGGTTGGGAACATTAGGGGCAATGAGTTCAGTTACAGCATTAATTTCCCTTAAATCATGTCAATTTCTCTTGCTTTTTCTTAATTGGGTACAATTGTGTTACAAGGGGAGGTGGTCTGGACAATTACCCCTGCCTGCAGAAACTCTTGCACAGATTGGGAAATAGCATCTTCCTGTGCTGTGCTTAGGGGGTATTGTTTTTGAATGGGAGGTTTGGCTCTGGGTAGGAGATTCACTTTGACTGCGGGCACAGAGAGTCTACCTGTATCTGTCTTCCCTGTGGCCCATAAGGAATCAGGGACTCAGGACGAGTCAATAGTAGGTTCTGGCACATGGCTGGGCATAGTGAGAGTTGCCAGAACATTTGAAAGGGATATTATTTGTTTGTCCTCTAAAGGTACAGACAATGTTACTTTTCCAGTGGGGCTATACTGGATATTTGAACTAAGAGCAGACAGTATATCACTGCCTAGTTAGTAGATTAGCAGGGGCATGAGAGCTGACTAGTAGCCTTGTTACAAGGGCAGTAGAGTCGTGTAGCTTCAATTTCAGTTTGTGGGTAAGGGGAATGTCATTTTCGATACCATCCACCCCTACACCTGATAATACATAATTAGATTTCTCATACGGGAACACATTTTTCCTGTAACATTGATTTAGCAGCGCCAGTGTCCAACAGGAAAGGGACTATTCGGTCCCCGGGCAGTGTAACAATGATAATGGGTGAGGGTCCTGCAGAGTCAGGGATATTTATAATGTAGGGACACTGGTTTGCCAATTTCCTATTGGGGGGAAGTGGTGGAGGTGGTTGGCTGTCATGGGAGTTATAATTATCATGGGGTTTTCTATTTTTAGGAGGACACTTGCAGTTACGTTTAATGTGTCCTTTCCTGCCACAGTTCCAGCAGTCTACCTGCCTTCTGTCTCCACCAGCTCTAGGGACAGTTACAGCCAGGGCCGGCCTTAGGCATTTGGGCGCCCTGTGCGAAAAATCTTCACAGCGCCCCCCCTTCCCGTCCCCCCTCCCCCACTCCTTCCCCCTTCCCACACACCCTGTCAGACACACACACAGGCAGACAGCCATACACACACACACACAAACACACTCAGGCAGTCATACACAGACAGCCACACACAAACACACACACACAGACATGGAATGTGACGGCAGATAAGAACCATTCGGCCCATCTAGTCTGCCCAGACAGTCACACATAGGCAGTCACACACACAAACACACACACACACACAGGCAGACAGTCACACACACAAACACACACAGGCAGACAGCCACACACACAGGCTGGCAGTCACACACAGACAGCCACACACAAACACACAGGCAGACAGCCAAACACACAGAGGCAAACAGCCACACACAGTCACACACACAGACAAACAGTCAAACACACACTGGCAGACAGTCACACACACACAGACAGACAGACACACACACACTGGCAGACAGTCACACACACACACGCACACAGACCGTCACGCACACACAGACACACACACATAGGCAAACAGTCACACACACACAGGCAGACAGCCACACACACACAGTCAGACACACACACACTCACTAACAGACAAACACACTAACAGACACACACACTAACAGACACCCACACTAATAGACACACACACTAACAGACACACACACTAACAGACACAGAAACACACTAACAGACACACACACTAACAGACACACACACTAACAGACACAGACACACACTAACAGACACACACACTAACAGACACAGACACACACTAACAGACACACACTCACCCACATTAACACATTTTTTTACATTTCTTTAAACACCCCCCCCCACCCCCCCCCCCCAGCCTCCTTACCTTTGGAAATGCTGGGGGGGTGTCTCTTCCTCCCTGGTGGTCCAGTGGCTGCTGGGCGAGCGGCACTGGCTGGCGGGCGGCTGGTGAGGGAGCACTTCCTCTGAGCTGTCTGCTCAGCTCCCTTGCGCGCCTCAGAGTGAGGCTGGGAGCCGGAATAAGACGTCATATTCCGGCTCCCAGCCTCACTCTGCGACGCGCGAGGGAGCTGAGCAGACAGCTCAGAGGAAGTGCTCCCTCGCCAGCCGCCCGCCAGCCAGCGCTGCCTGACCGCCCAGCAGCCAGCAGCCAGCGCACAGCAGCCCAGCAGCCCAGCAGCCCAGCAGCCCAGCTTTTTTTTGCCGCCCCCTGGAAAATGCCGCCCAAGGCAAATGCCTTGTTTGCCTTGCGGCTAATACGCCCCTGCCATGTGAGCTATGCGGCCGCAGGGCGCCCCCTGCTCCATGGCGCCCTGTGCGGCCGCACAGCTCGCACACCCCTAAGGCCGGCCCTGGTTACAGCCATTAGAGGTGTGCTCCTCTTTCTTGTATTTAGATTAGCTTCCACTCCCCTAGCCACCTTCACCAGATCACCATAGGTTAACCCCTTAAGGACTGAGCCAAATGTACACGTTGTGAACAAAACAAAACGGAAACAAAACCTGGCATTTGCGCTACATGTCTGTCCAACCATAATTCACCTCTTTCATATTAAATGCACCCACCCTTATTATATATCCCCCTAATTAGTATTTTAGGGCCCCCACCCACCACTCAGGGGTGGGGGCCAGGGGGGAGGACATCAGGTCCTCCCCCTAATTAGTATTTTAGGGGCCCCCACCCACCGCTCTGGGGTGGGGTCAGGGGGAGGACAATAGCCCCCCTCCTAATTAGTATTTTAGGGCCCCCATCCACTGCTCAGGGGTGAGGGCCAGGGGGGAGGACATTAGGTCCCCCCCCTAATTAGTATTTTAGGGCCCCCACCCACCGCTCAGGGGTGGGGGACAGGGGGGAGGACATCAGGTCCTCCCCCCTCATTCTAATTTACGGCCTCCACCCACCGCTCAGGGGTGGGGGCCTGAGGGGAGGACATTAGGTCCCCCCCTAATTAATATTTTAGGGCCCCCACTGAGCGCTTAGGGGTGGGGGCCGGGGGGAGGACAATAGGTCCTTTCCTACAGTAGACAAAAGACAATGTTAAAACATGTGTAAAAAAAACTAAAACAAGCGAAATAATACATAAACACAGGAGGTATAGATATCACATCAAAAATGTACATATAGTTTGTATATGAATCCTGTGTCTAAAAAAAAAAAAAAAGGAAACAACACAAATGGAGGAGCACTTCGAGAGACCATTTACCATTGATTGAGTTTAGAATTGCAATATGTCTTATTTGGTATATATCCTATAATAGGGATCAAATAAATTATATCAATATGAAAATAAAAGACATTAAGTAATATGAAGCATACTTCTTTTACCCTCTCCTGTCTTCCAACCTCTCCGCTAACACTTAACCAGGTCAGAGAACTTAGCCTTTAAGAAAACCTTGTGAATGTCTAATCCAGAGCTACACATCTTAAAACTTGTAAGGGTTAATTACTTCCTTACACAAGACAAACTGTACAAAAACAGTGTATACAACACTTAAGACGGCTGCAGTGGAATTTTCACAGTCTTGTCTTCGTTATTCTAAACACAGATCAGGAGATCTGCCCTTGGAGGATTCTAACTCAAATTATAAAACAAATGACAAGGCAAACGATAAAAATAACTTACAACGCACAGTTATATTCCACTAGCTTACAAAAAAGAAGGAAAGGAACCGCGCCCCAGATAGTGATTAATATATAAAATATACGTACATAGAAATAATAGACAATTCTTGTTTATCCTCAGAAATAAAAACAGAGAAAATACATCATAGTGTATTATATTAAAATAGAAAATTAATGGAGTGAATTGAAGTAATTTACACTCACATTTGGTAGAGCTTTCCAGGAGCTCTACCGTAATATAGCTTGGACGGAATTATCCCCGTCTAAGGATCTGTATCTCAGCAGGTGCTTCCAAATTCTCAATAGTAGTAGTATTTGTAAAATAAATAAAAAGAGAACTCTAATGGTATAGTATATACTGATAAGATGTATAAAAGTACAAATGGAGGGTATAGTACTCACATTTCCTAGAGCAGAAACTTGCTCTAGTATAATCAGCTTGGGTGGTACAATCCCCACCGATGGATATGGTGACCAGGAAGTAAAATATGAAATGGATAATATAGCTTTAAAATATAATATTTAATAACAAGTATATAAAATAAAAATGTCTATATATAGAGTAAAAGAGTCCCACTTTACGCGTTTCGCCTGTCAGGCTTCTTCAGAAGTGTAAGAGAGAGTCTCCATAAGTGTTTTTTATATAGGCAATGTGATTTGTAACAATAACTTCCTGTTGTGTTCGCTCGTGAAACGCACTCGTCATACCGGAAATTGCGCGGCGTTATCACGTGGAATAGTATTATGCGTTCCAGCGTGGAACGCATCCGTGGCCATGTGGGAACGTCTGCGTCATACCGGAAATTACGCGACGTCCATGGGCACAATGAATGAGAGTCTTGGAACGCATCAACGGCCATATTGGGACCGTGTGCGTTCCATTTCGGGAGGAGCCGCTCGGCAGTGTCACAAAATGAGATCATACAAGCTGGAGAGTAAATCTTTCGTAGTCCATACTATATTTGTCAACCATTTAAAGTCAATGAGAAATAAAGAAATATATATGTACAATCTTTACTTCTCTTTTTTCTTTCTTCTTTTGACTTCTTGTGGAATAGTCCAAATAGATCTTCTAGTAGGGATGGGGCTCAAATAGCAGTGTAGTTTCGCCCATATTGGTTAATGGCATATTTTGAAAAAGACATAAGCAGATATACAGATAATAATAATAAGCATTAATTTGGTGTACAATGATATGATATTAGTACATATAAAACCTTAATATATATAGCAGACTCCCGAATAATCCCACATTTTAATTACAAATAAAATTTCAGTCATTCTTGGAGAAAGGTAAAAAATCTGGAATCCTAAACAAAAATGAATTTCAATACATAAATATACAACATCCTAGAATTCCGGTTATTTACTTTCTCCCTAAAATTCATAAAAGTCTCACCAATCCCCCTGGCCGTTCGATAGTATCTGGTATAGGGTCTCTCCTTTCAAATCTGTCTGAATACATTGATGTCTTGTTGCAACCCTATGTCATTAACACCAAATCATATCTTAAAGATACAATCGACCTTTTGAATAAATTAAAGAATATTAAATGGGAAAAATATTTTATACTGATTACCTGCAACGTCCAGTCGCTATACACTATTATTCAACACCAACAAGGATGCAAAGCTGTAAGAACTATTTTAGAAAAAGATAATAGAATGCCTCAGGATCAAATAGTTTTTAATTGAAGGTATAAATTTAATTTTAAACAATAATTATTTTTGGTTTAAGGATGGTTTTTACTTGCAGACGAGAGGTACACGTATGGGCACCAGGTTTGCGCCCAGCTATGCCAATCTCTATATGGCCGAATGGGAGGAGAGATATATATGGAGTGGACATGGCTGGGCAAAAAACCTGGTGTCCTATTCAAGATATATAGACGATCTTTTATTCATATGGAAAGGACCTATAGAAGAAGCACAACATTTTATCTCTTTTTTAAATACCAACCAAAAAGGAATCTTTTTAACTTCAGAAATAAGTGATACTCAAATCACTTATTTGGATCTTAATATTTATATCAAAGATAATATAATTAATACTCAAACACATTTTAAAGATGTACATGTAAACAATTTTATCGACACCAACAGTTGTCATAATAAAGTCTGGCTAGATAGTATACCAAAAAGTAAAATGCTAAGACTTAGGAGTAATTGCTCAGAAACAACAATTTTTAAACAACAAGCAGAAAGAATGAAAAATAGTTTTTTACAAAAAGGATATGACAATAAAATCATTCAATCCACACTAGAACAAACATTAACAACCAACCAAAAGGATTTATTATCTAAAAAAAAAGAGTTAAAAAACAAAACATATCCCTTCCAATAGTACTAAACTACAATAATAAAAATAGAGAACTTAGAAAAATTATAAACAAACATTGGCACCTACTAAAAGAGGATAATATCTTAAAAGATCTAATTCCAGCAAAACCAAAAATAGTATTTAGGGGAGCACCCAACTTAAAGATGCACCTTACAAAAAATTATACCAAGACAGAAAGTAAAGCAAGTGATAATTTTTAAAATAATATCAAAGGTTTTTATAAATGTAATACATGTGCAGCATGCAAAAAGACAAAACAAACATCCAGATTAACAACTACTTTTAAATCAAACAATACTGGTAAAACTTATAATATTAAAGAGACTATCACATGCAACAGTAAAAATGTGATATACTTATTGGAGTGCCCGTGTGGCCTCCGATATATTGGATGAACTATTGGGCCCCTAAAAGTAAGGGTAGCAGAACATTGTAGAAATATAGAAAAGGGATATAAGAATCATTCTGTTTCTTCCCACTTCTGCACCCATAATAATAATACTAAAGATCTCACTTTTATGGGAATCACCACCGTAAAAAATCACTGGAGAGGAGGTGACCATATTAAAAAAAATAGGACAGACAGAGATGGAATGGATTTATCATTTAGATACTCTATACCCAAATGGTTTAAATATAAAATTTGATTTGTTAAATTTTTTATGAAAATCAAATAAGTAAAACTAATTATATTTTTACCCCGCTAATTTTTACCATTATATATTATTCTCACTCCGTCTCTTATTTTATTCAATCTAGTCCGATTATATCACATCATTTTATTACTCATGTATTTTTATGTACAATTTCACTTTCAATACAAGCATTTATTTATCTTTTAGTATTTTTTCATTGCACATATTTGTAAGATATGTTATAATATACAACTGTATGCTCCATTATCCATTTATATACCTTTTGTGGTTTTTATATCTTTTTTATATATTAAGGTTTTATATGTACTAATATCATATCATTTTACACAAATTAATGCTTATTATTATTATCTGTATATCTGCTTATGTCTTTTTCAAAATATGCCATTAACCAATATGGCCGAAACTACACTGCTATTTGAGCCCCATCCCTACTAGAAGATCTATTTGGACTATTCTACAAGAAGTCAAAAGAAGAAAGAAAAAAGAGAAGTAAAGATTGTACATATATATTTCTTTATTTCTCATTGACTTTATATGATTGACAAATATAGTATGGACTACGAAAGATTTACTCTCCAGCTTGTATGATCTCATTTTGTGACACTGCCGAGCGGCTCCTCCCGAAATGGAACGCACACGGTCCCAATATGGCCGTTGATGCGTTCCAAGACTCTCATCCATTGTGCCCATGGACGTCGCGTCATTTCCGGTATGACGCAGACGTTCTCACATGGCCACGGATGCGTTGCACGCTGGAACGCATAATACTATTCCACGTGATAACGCCGCGCAATTTCCGGTATGACGAGTGCGTTTCACGAGCGAACACAACAGGAAGTTATTGTTACAAATCACATTGCCTATATAAAGAACACTTATGGAGACTCTCTCTTACACTTCTGAAGAAGCCTGACGGGTGAAACGCGTAAAGTGGGACTCTTTTATTCTATATATAGACATTTTTATTTTATATACTTGTTATTAAATATTGTATTTTAAAGCTATATTATCCATTTCATATTTTACTTCCTGGTCACCATATCCATCGGTGGGGATTGTACCACCCAAGCTGATTATACTAGAGCAAGCTTCTGCTCTAGGAAATGTGAGTACTATACCCTCCATTTGTACTTTTATACATCTTATCAGTATATACTATACCATTAGAGTTCTCTTTTTATTTCTTTTACAAATACTACTACTATTGAGAATTTGGAAGCACCTGCTGAGATACAGATCCTTAGACGGGGATAATTCCGTCCAAGCTATATTACGGTAGAGCTCCTGGAAAGCTCTACCAAATGTGAGTGTAAATTACTTCAATTCACTCCATTAATTTTCTATTTTAATATACTACACTATGATGTCTTTTCTCTGTTTTTATTTCTGAGGATAAACAAGAATTGTCTATTATTTCTATGTACGTATATTTTATATATTAATCACTATCTGGGGCGCGGTTCCTTTCCTTCTTTTTTTGTATCCTTTTGTTACAAGGTTGGGAATCCTTGCATTAGGTACCTGCAGCCCATTTTTCACTATATATTGGAGTGAGCACATATTATTCCCTTTCTCCATATTCCACTAGCTCAAGATTCCTTTCACGATTTCAAGATTCCTTTCAAGACATAACACAACCTCCACCTGAATATAACCATAATACCACAGAAAACAAGTTCTTTAAATCAGACGTTTTTAAGTTGTTCTTTACCCAGACAGACTAGTAGGATGTGGATCTGAGAGCGAAATTGATAAAGGTAGAAAAAACTTTTTTCTTACCTTGCTGTACAGCTGATTTCACTGTCAGAGGGACGTCCACCTGTACGCTAGTGTCCGAGTCTCTCGACCATCAGATCCCTGGGTCACGGCACCAAATTGTTGTGGATCAGAATGTTGATCGTTGTTATATTCAGAGGAAGCCCAAATTGTTGTTACAAGTGCACTTGGAGAAGCGAGAATTAGACACCAGACACCTGTTGGTATTCAAAATAAGCCTCTGCCGTTTTATTCATCAGCTGGATTTTTATACTCATAGAACAGTAATAGGAAGGGAGTACAGATAAGTACAGATAAGACATAGGGATGAACATCATGTACACATAACAAATAAGTTCCAAGGTAAGAAAGAACAAAAAGATTAGAGAAGAGATATCTCAGGTGGGGGCTCTCTGCTCCCGGAACTAGACATATATGGTCTTAAGTGTTTTTAAGCATCAAGCATTTCCTGAGTCCAAGTTAGCCAATTTTAATATAGGATATCATTATATGACACCTATAAGCTTGAGCCTTGGAATCAAGATAAATTCTATCACAGTGACCCAGAAGCAAGACAGCAGGACTAAGAGTCCAGAGTTCAAAGCCCCTGTTGGGCACTTCTGGGGCGACCACGTCTGGCTGTCTGGATGTCACAGTGAAAACCGTGACAGTCGGATGTGACATCATAAAACAGGAAGTAGTAAGTGCTTTCCACAGTGGAACCCATTCGACTTCCAGCTAATCCCCTTCATGAAATTAAGAGGCAATTATAAACCGGAACATGCAACAATGTTACAGATATTAATAACATTAAAAATAAGTCCCAAAATAGAGTTCAGAAATCCAACGTGTTTCATCCAGGAAGCACACTTCCCCAGGGGATATATGAACTCTATTTTGAGACTTATTTTTAATGTTATTAATTGTTTTGGTTTTTATCAAAGTGCATTTTAGTCATTAAAGGTTTTTCATTACCTGTAGGACTTGAGCATGTTCATGTGGAATACCTGTTGAATGCTCTCCTCTGAACACTGGGCCACTACATAGGTGGTGTAACATTTCTGTTTCACCAGCCAGTATTGGCCCTGCCAGGGGACCTACAGCTTATCTTGGTGGGTTGGTTTAAGCACCAGTACCTTCTGCTCAACCTGAAATCTGCGGTCCCTGGCTACCCTACTGTACCAGACATGCTGGTGACTCTGTGCCACCTGGAGTTTTCCCCGTATGACCCTGGTTAGTTCCTCCAAGCCATTCTGACACATATAACATAATTGGAATCCTGTCTCAGCTAACCTACCTTTCCCAGGGTTTACATACTAACTATACATCTAAAACCTCACACCCCCTGCCAGTACAATAATGAGAAAGGGGAGAACCTGGTGGATTCCAGCAGTACATCCAGGAAGTGTTTTAGAAAGCGCGCACAGTGCCAGCCATCTGATACATTTGCTTTAGCATTCAATAGAACCACTAGCCGAGGCTCTTCATTTGGGGTTGGTAGGGGGAACTCTGTATGGGCTTAATGATACAGGGCCTCCTGAGTTTTTTGGTGACCTCAGCAGTGAACTGGGTATCCTCATCCAAGATGACTTCATGTGGGAACCCTACTCGAAAGAAGATCCAGACCAGGGCATCGTCCACTGTCTCAGCATTGATATTGGTCAACGCAAGCGCCTCTGGGTTAGTAGTAGCATAGTCCACTGGTGAGGATATATTTCTCTATGGTTGTACTAGACATAGCTAGGGGTTCTATCAAATTCACAGTCATCCAGCTGAATGGCTCTTCCATTAAGGATAGAGGGTGCAGTTTCCCACCAGCTGACAGGTGTTGCATGTCTGGCAGTACTATCGGATGTCTTTAGACACACCATTCCAGAAGAACTTTAGAGTTAGCCAATCTTAACTCAAAGTTGTCTAGACAAAGGTATATCATGAACTATCTTGTGCGGCTCCCAACGGTGTCTACTAACTGTCTAGATGTGGTCGGCATCGGCCCTGCTGCCTTTTCCTCCAACACCTGGTATAACAGGCTTTGGGTACAGGAAAACCTTTCTCCCTTTAACCCTCCTCTCTATACACCTGATGGGTCCTCCCAAACGCAACTGGGGTAGTTCATGTATTTTGGAAGTGGGGTACCCACCCTCCTGCTACCCAGCTCCTCCTGCTACCCAGTGTCTTGTTGGTGTCTTTGATAAGCTGTTGCTTTATCAAAGTGAGGGTGGCTCCTGTATCCCATAGTCCCTGTTCCATTTTGCTATTAATCCAGACAGCGTGCCAATTATGTTGTCAGTTATTTGCAGTGGCTTGCACCGTGTTAGCTTTGTGCAAGGTCCCGCAGATCTCCTTGGTAAGCTGAAGCTCTGGTTCTACCCAGGAAGGATATGGAGCTGGTGTCAGCCAGTGTGATAGCGGGGGGCATCAGCCTGGGTGACTGGTGGAAGACTGGGCAGAATCCATTGAGTCCAATTCCTCTCTTGTGGGCATTCTGTGTTGGGGACCTAGTGGCCCGAGATTAATGATGGCCGGGCAGAACTGAAACTTAGGTGCTGCTCCTAGATGTCGCTGTGCATCCTGGAACTTGTTCCAGTAATAGCAGTTGTACCACATCCTCCAGGGTGGTGACTTGGCAACCCTGGATCCAATTCAGGACTGTGCGGTGCATCCTGCAGGACCAATCGGCATAAGAGTCCCACATATAGATGTGAAATTATCTGCTTGTAAAAGTGGCTTTATCAGAGTCTGTACAGATGTTTAAACAGCAACTAGATGCATACTTGCAAAAACAAATTATTCAATGATATAATTTTTCAACAGTAGGGTAATGCTGATTGATCCAAGGATAAATCTGGCTGCCATTCTGGGGTCAAGAAGGAATTGTTTTCCTAGTTTGTTGCAAAATTGGAAGAGCTTTAACCCCTTAAGGACCAAACTTCTGGAATAAAAGGGAATCATGACATGTCACACATGTCATGTGTCCTTAAGGGGTTAAACTGAGGTTTTTTGTCTTCTTTTGGATCAACAGCAACAAACTGATGTGAGGAAGGCTGAATTTGATGGACACATCTCTTTTCAGCCCATGTAAGTAAGTTACTATGTCTTCTTAAGGTCCTGGAAGTGCTTGGAGTGTGCCTCTGGCATAATGCATATCGGCCCAAAAGCACCTCTTTGACCTGATCAGAATTTATTTAAGTCAATGTCCAGGACAGCTGGTAAGCCTCAGCTTCACATCTTCCAAGTTTCCAAGCTTGGATAGAGACCCAATCTACTGGCTTGATTTCATATACGTGATTTCGTATATGGTACACTTTTTCTTGAAAGTACCTGTCAATGTCCCCTTCTGCCTCAAAGCATGATTTAAAAGCACAATATTGAATCTTCTTTTTCCCCGGCTGGGCCATCAGGGAAGCTTGCTCCGTTCCGCCAAGTTGTCTCCTTCCCGTCAGCTGAATATAGTGTTCTCTCTCCCATTCCGTTTGTATTAAGGTGGTCACCTCTGTCATGGTGGCCCGGATAGCCTCATCCGATGGATTGGGGCCATAGAACGCAACCGTATTCTCATCTCCTGCTGGAACTCAGTTTCCTCTGAGGATAAGTTGGAGGACACTAGGCTCGCTCGGTCCTCCTTCATCAGTTCAGTGAATAAGGTATCAAAGATGCTCTGCTGGTGGCGACGAGAAAGCTACATAAACTGTCAGAACCTTACCAGGACTGTTTGCAGACCTCCCAGCCCTCACAATGGGGAGACAGAGAGAATTTGTCATGGTCACTAAGAATCTCAAAAACCACTCCATCCAATATCGGTGGGGCTATGCCACGAAGATTCTAATCTGGCGGAATGGTAGAAACCACATGGTGAATGAGCCGGAGATTGGCCTGAAGCGACTTAGAGAATAAGGGACTGTACTGCTCAATGGAACTCACGCCACAGACCTTAAAGTCGCCAAGGAGAGTTCTGGGAGAATGGCAAATGGTGGGCTCGCCATCAACCAGCAAATAATAAATCACAAGAACATTGACTTTATCACAATGCAAGCACGCATTCCAGAGGGAGAAGTGATATCCTTTAACTGATTTTAGTTTAGCAGTTAATATGTGTTGCAATATCTGTTTATATTTTGCATCCTAGGTTATATTATGCATAAGGCCCAATAGGCACTGTACAACCCGTCCTGACTATTGTCCATCCCCCGGTCTGACGGACTCCCAGGGCACGTGAGGTGCGAGGACCAACTCGCGCCTATGAGACCCTATGTCACCAAACAGGGCCTGGGAGGGGCAAGCTTCTAAGGGTAGGCCACGAGAGGCTGAGTAAACCCCCACGAGTAACGTCAGGGTCCTGACTTCCCTAGCAGCAACTAAAGCTCGGGCAGGGTTGGGAGTCAAAGATCTCAGATCTCCCGCAAAATTCAGGGAGCTGAAGAGGGAAGGATATACCCCCAGGAGACCAGGACACGGCCACAAACTCTTGGCTACCACAGACCCCGACAGATATTTAAAAAGAAGTTATTGCTTAAAGAAACGTATGAAAAGCAATATGTTCCATTTCTAACACCTTGTCAGTTTGCAATATCTCTTAAAGACAAAGTACACAGTTTGAGGAATACAATATTTGCATTTGCCCATAACAAAATTGACCACTTGATGGCGCGAACACTGCTGGGACTTCCATACTACACATGTTTGGTTTTATTGGATTCCCGAGAACGACGTTCGGTAAAAGTAAACTCCTGAATGAGGGGCACACGACTGATCTTCAGACGAACATATCCGTTGATGGGTGCTCAGATCCAAGCTATCCAGGGATATAGTATTTAGGGGGGTACCCTTTTTGGGGTGTTTGAGTAATGTATGTCCTTGACCTGAGAGATAATGTAATTATGTATGTACTTTTCTGCAGTCTACTCTCAGATCCATTGCGGAATGCCCCTGGAATATGTAAGGAGAAATCCCTTGCATGGAGACTTGTATATAAACCTAGTTGTGGCTCCCATTAAACTCAGTTCAGCTTCACCTTCAACACAGAGCCTCATCTCGTGCTTGTAGGGAACCATAATACCTGCTTCTTTACCATTTGGATTTTCATGGAACATTTCAGCACCACATCTCTGGCGGTGGAAACCCCTGCTCTCATTGGGTGGCCACCACAGGTGGCAAAGATAAGGCTGGGGCTCCACTGGAAAAGTAAAGAGGTGCTCTCTATGGCAAAGATCGTCAGCCGAATAGACAACATATGTTCGTAAGAACAGATGGCCTTTTGAATGAGGGATAATGTTACCAAACATGCACTTGTATGGCACAGCTGGCTGACAAGAACATAGGCAGCACTGTCGTTGGGGCAGCCGGGAATGAGCCGGGAGAACTCAGTCTTTTGGGTGTAGCAGGGGAGAGAGATTACACGAATAACTGAAAATCCAACTGGAGCAAAAACCTATTTTCCCAATACCTGTTTATACAATGCTAGTTCAAAAGACTAAGTGAACTCCTCTACCCTATACCCCCTTTTTTTCGGTATCCCTGTCAAACAAAAGCCAGACAGCAGAAAGAAATATGTACTGACTTCTTTGTGAATATGTTACAAAGAATGCTATTATACTGCACAATGACTTGACCTGATTGGTAAAAGTATCATTAATGCATGTCTAACTACAATTCTTGTCATGATGTATGAAAATGTTTTCCGACAATTATATGTCAATAAAGTACAATACAGAAAGAAAAGTGCTCAGCGCAAAGAATTGGAGTCCTTTTATTGCTCTAACTCACATCACCCTATGTGTGCAAAAAAGGTGCATGTGGATATAGCTTTATATAATAACATTTCTTCTCCCAATTTGGAGGTGAGAACCACAGGTTTTCCTATGTAATATAAAATGAAGAACTCATAGGATAATACTGTAACAGGAATAAGACCAATAAAATCTATATATGGTCTAACTCACATTTATTAGAGCCTGTATTTGTCACAAACTTGCTCAGGTAGTATCACTTTATAAGCAGTATGTACATCCAGGTGGGTTGATGAATTTTCCTCAAATGGAGAGTTGCAACGAAGATAACAACCAATTAAAATAAAATCACAGTATTACAAAGATAATATAAAAATCTTACATAAAAAATGTCTGAAGTATCTTCCATTCAAAGCACAACGCGTTTTAAGGCTATAAATTGCATCTTCCTCAGGTGCATAAGTCCTCTCACATACAGTGCCAGTTTATAAAGACCTTTTGGCGCCATAAACCATAAGCTGGGGGTGTTTCCCTGCTTCCATTATCCTATCAGAGTTTTTTAAGGTTTCCAGGGTGTTTCTAAACCACATCGCTGGGTTTCGTGATGTCACTTCCGGTTTCGCTATGCATGCGTTCCAGTAGCCATTTTCTTGCGTTCCACCTTTGGTTTTTGCGTTCCAACAGCCAATTTTATGCACTCCACTGACACCAATGTCTCTGTTAGGTTGTATATTCATACCAGCATGATAAAAATACATTGCAAACTCTAATATTCTACATAATAGTATAGATTTATTAACAAAGTGAAAATCTATCTAATAATTAAATAACACACACATTTTCTCATAAAAAAGATTTCCCTAACTTAAAATTGTGTTAAAACAGAGAGAAAAAGGGAGAGAAGAGAGACTAAGTTCCACTGTGGTGATCGTGGACCCACAAAGTCCTCATGCTAAAATTAGTTCCATAGCGGTCCCAGCTAAGTACCGCTGAGGACCATTCGTGGTTTTGGTTCATTCGAACAGCCGACAGGGAGCTTGCATTCGGTTACATTCGAATGAAGGGAAAGTGCCGAACCAGAGGAACCCAGAGAAAACTGCTAATGGCGGCTGGGCAGGGTAACTCCCAAATGGTGTCTCAGACCTGGACCATAGTCGGTGGGCAGGAGGCCAGCTTCCACACTCCTCCAGGAGTTCATGGCAAACATTAATGGGAAGGAGTGTTTGTCACATATCTTCCCCCTCTTGGGAAGACTAAGGAGACCCCAAACCTCCAATAGGTGTTAGTCTGGTAACCTTTCCCAAAAGGTTCAGTTATCCAGAGGGCCTCCTGCCACAAGCTTCTGTTTGTACATCAAGGGACTTGCTGGGATGGAAAACTGCTGCACTCCACTCCTTGTGGACCAAGTTGTCGCTGGCGATATAGGACACAATTCTCCTCTCTATGGGATAACTCCTGCTGCTGGGGAGTGAGACTGACTGTCTCCCCTCCCTGGAACACAATCGGCCACTGGGGAGTGGGACCGACTGTCCCCACTCCCAGTAACTTGCACTGCCACTGGGGAGAGAGACCGGTTGTCTCCTCTCACTGTAATAAGTACTGCCGCTGGGGAGTGAGACCAAATGTCTCCCTCCCAGGACCACACTCTGCCGCTGGGGAGTGAGACTGACTGTCTCCCCTCCCTGAAACACATTCTGCTGCTGGGGATGGAGGACCAAACTCTCCTCTCCATAGGATGCACACTGCTGCTGGGGAGTGAGACCAGCTATCTCCACTCCCTATAGCTCACTCGGCCGCTGGGGAGTGAGACCGGCTGTCTCCACTCCCAATAACTCGCACTGCCACTGGGGATGGAGGACGATACGCTCCTCTCCCTTAAATGCATACTGCCGTTGAGGAGTGAGACTGACATTCTCCCCTCCCTGGAAGCCACACTGCCACTGGGGAGTGAGACCGACTGTCATTGTTCTGGGAGTACAACTAATTTTAATGAGCCAAACTCGGCCTTTTATGCACAGACCCCAGCAGGGGGTCTACATTGTATTCAACACGAGTGTTAAAGACGGGTAAGCAAATTATCTCCCAGGAAAAGAGAGGCAAACACAAAAACATACAAAACATCATAAAAATATACAATACCCCCACAAATAATACATTCCCAAATAGCCCTGATCTGAGCACCTAAGTTGTCCAAATAGCACTCAGATCCATGCACACGTGGTCCTATGCCCAAAATAGTTCCAGTGCATTTGGTGTTTTTGTCGGTCAACTTTCGGGTGCACCTGCATCTGAAAAATGGGGTGCTGTCCCTGGCTGTCAGGTGGCATTTGTTCCCCTTAGTCTCAGGCACTTTCCCTCGAAAAAACACTCTCCTGGTGGGTTGCAAATTGATTCAAAACCCTGGACCAAGTTGTCCGGGAACCACATGGTCACCTCATGCTGAAAACAGCTCAATAACATTCGCAGCTAAGTCCCGCTGAGGTGACCAGTGACCCACAAAGTCCTCATGCCGAAATTGGTTCTATAGCGGTCATGGCTAAGTTCTGCTGAGAACCATTCGTGGGTTTGGTTTATGCAAACGCCCGCCAGGGAGTTAGCGTTCGGTTCTATTCGATTTTACACAGTTACATAGCTGAAAAGAGACTTGCGTCCATCAAGTTCAGCCTTCCTCACATATGTTTTTGCTGTTGATCCAAAAGAAGGCAAAAAACCTAGCCTGTAGCGCTTCCAATTTTGCAACAAACTAGGAAAAAAAACTCCTTCTTGACCCCAAAATAGCTGCTTGATCCAAGGAGACATCTGACTGCTATTACCCCACTAATTAGAAATTATATCCCTGTATGTTATGTTTTTGCAAGTATTTATCCAATTTCAGTTTAAACATCTGTATGGACTCTGATAAAACCACCTCTTCAGGCAGAAAATGTCATATCCTTATTACTCTTACTGTAAAAAAAAAACAAAAAACGTTTTTTTGCCTTAGATGAAATCTCCTTTCTTCCAGCCTAAATGTGTGGCCTTGCGTCCTATGTATAGCCCTGTTTATGAATAGATTTCCAGATAATGGTTTGTACTGGCCCCGAATATATTTGTATAATGTTATCATATCCCCTCTGAGGTGCCGTTTTTCCAAACTAAAGAGATTCATTTTTTTAACCTTTAGTTAAACCTTCTTCGTAACTAAAATGCTCCATTCCTTTTATCAATTTTGTAGCTCGTCTCTGCACTTTTTCTAGTGCCATGATATCCTTCTTTAAAACAGGTGCCCAAAATAGCACAGCATATTCAAGGTGTGGTCTTATTTAGAAAGAGGCAAAATTATATTTTCATCCGGAGTTGTTATGCCTCTATTAATACATGACAAAACCTTACTGGCCTTGGCAACTGCAGATTGACATTGCATATTGCTGCCTAATTTGTTGTCTATAACAATTCCCAAATCCTTCTCGTGTGTGGTTATCCCTAATTCACTACCATTTAGGGTGTAGGCTTGTGCATTCTTGACCCTGAAGTGCATAACTTTACATTTCTCTATGTTAAATTTCATCTGCCATTTTAGTGCCCAATCCCCCAATCTATCCAAACCCCTCTGCAGCAAAGCAATATCCTGCTCACATTTTATATCTTTACAAAGTTTTGTGTCATCTGCAAACACCGAAACATGGCTTTCAATGCCCATTTCAAGATCATTAATAAATATGTTAAAAAGAAACGATCCTAAAACAGAACCCTGAGGGACACCACTTACCACTTTTGTCCAGCCTGAAAATGTACCATTAATGACAACTCGTTGTACTCTATACTTAAGCCAATGTTCTACCCAAGAACAAGAATAATAATCTAGACCAATTTATTTTAGTTTGAAGACTAACCTATTGTGAGGAACCGTATCATATGCCTTTGCAAAATCCAAGTAGATCATATCCACTGCAACACCCTGATCTATACTTGTACTTACTTCTTCGTGGAATGCAATTAGGTTAGTTTGACATGACCTATGTTTCATAAAACCATGCTGATTATTGCTAATAGCAAAGTTCTTAGAAACATAGAAAAATAGAATGTGGCGGCAGACAAGAACCATTCGGCCCATCAAGTCTGTCCAATTTTTTTAATACTTTCATTAGTCCCTAGCCTTATCGTATAGTTAGGAGAGCCTTATGCCTATCCCACGCATGCTTAAACTCCTTTACTGTGTTAACCTCTACCACTTCAGCTGGAAGGCTATTCCATGCATCCACCACTCTCTCAGTAAAGTAATACTTCCTGATATTATTTTTAAACATTTGTTCCTCTAATTTAAGACTATGTCCTCTTGTTGTGGTAGTTTTTCTTCTTTTAAATATGGTCTCCCCCTTTACTGCGTTGATTCCCTTTATGTATTTAAATGTTTCTATCATATCCCCCCTGTCTTGTCTTTCCTCCAAGCTATACATGTTAACATGTTAAGATCCTTTATCCTTTCCTGGTAAGTTTTATCCTGCAATCCATGAACCAGTTTAGTAGCCATTCTCTGAACTCTCTCTAAAGTATCAATATCCTTCTGAAGATACGGTCTCCAGTACTGCGTACAATACTTCAAGTGAGGTCTCACCAGTGTTCTGTACAATGGCATGAGCACTTCCCTCTTTCTACTGCTAATACCTCTCCCTATACAACCAAACATTCTGCTAGCATTTCCTGCTGCTCTATTACATTGTCTGCCTACCTTTAAGTCGTCAGAAATAATCACCCCTAAATCCCTTTCCTCAGATGTTGATGTTAGCACTCTCTCAAATATTCTGTACTCTGCCCTTGTGTTTTTACGTCCAAGATGCATTATCTTGCACTTATCCACATTAAATGTCAGTTGCCACAACTCTGACCATTTTTCTAGTTTACCTAAATCATTTGCTATTTGGCCTCGGTATCTTGTCATCATTAATATTCCTCCCCATCCCATATTATATATTTTATATCTTTACAAAGTTTTGTGTCATCTGCAAACACCGAAATATGGATTTCAATGCCCATTTCAAGATCATTAATAAATCTTGAAATATATATATATATATATATATATTTCTTTCCTAATTAATTATTGTATTATTGAATCAAGTAAATAGATAGAACGGAAACACCGGAGGAGATAAGTGCTAAAACTCTATTTATTGCCAACCACCCCTCCCTTGTGACTTCCTATGGTAGCTGTTGCTTTGCTGTTCTATTTAACTTCCTATTTTGGAGAGAGAGAACCCCTTATTCTAACTACTGTAGTATAAGAATATTTTTTTTTCTTATATTATTTGCCCGTTTCTTGGGATCTTTGGAGGCCCTTTAAATCCTTCACTGTACCGATTCTTGGGTTAAAGATTCTAGTTTATTAATCCACATATCCTAGTCTTCTATCTGGGTTTATCTATTTCCCAGGTTCGTTAGTATTCCCCTTTCCATTTTCGCTTGCTAAGTCACCTAAGATAATAATTCTTGGATGTGTAGAATTGTTGGTGTTTTCCAATTGCGTGCTAATAAGAGTTTGGCGGGCGTGATGATATGTATAATCACCATTTGTTCATTCTCTGGCATTCTGGGCCATCTTAAGTTTAATAGGAATACTTCCGGTTTAAAATTAATTTCCTTTCCAGTGGTTTGGTCAATAAGCTTCAGTACTTTCTTCCAGAATTGTTTTATCAGAGGACAGTTCCACAAGTGTGGATTAGATTGCCTTCATTAGCTTTACATTTCCAACATCTATCGGATGTCTCTGGAAAAAGTCTGTTTAGACCAGGGCTGTCCAACCTGCGGCCACCCAGATGTTGCTGAACTACAACTCCCATTATTCCCTGGCTATCTGTTTCATTGAAAGAATCATGGGAGTTGTAGTTCGACAACATCTGGGGGGCCGCAGGTTGGACAGGCCTGGTTTAGAAATTTAGGTGTCATATACCTATCTATTGGCTAGCTTAAATTGTGTTTCTGTAAGAGTTAAACAGTGTATGTATTTATAAACTTTATTTAGAGAGCTTTTCCAGTCCTCTTCTTCTATAGAAACTTGCAGATCTTCTTCCCATTTTTTGATCAGGCCTATTGGTTTGTCGTGCCTCCATCCATATATAACTTTAACACATTTTGGCATTACATTTTTATTATTGTTTAAGTCCAGAAGATGTTTGAGTTTTAAGTTTTCCTCCTCCTTGTGTTTAACTAGGTATTCGGAGATAAAACCCCTAATTCTCAAGTAGTTGAATTTTTCATTTTCCAGGATGTTGAATTCCTCTAGCATGTGCCTAAAGGGTTTTATTTTTGTCTCCACTATTATGTTCCTAATTTCCTTGATCCCCCTGGTTTCCCAGTTAGCCATTTTATATTTTCCAGCATGTCTGGAAACACTGAAATTGGGAGCTCCTCTATAATTTTGTTTCTCAAGCCTATGTTAGATGTGATTTTGTCCCACCAATCTGTTAGGTCTGGGAGTATCTGTGATTTACTTCGTGCATCTTTGATCGCTTTTTTATTCAGGTCTAAAATGTAGAATAGTGATGACAAATTGCTTATCCCTGTTTTTATCTTTTCCATATTGTACCAGATTTCTTTGGTAATTTTGGAATATAATACAAATCTATGCCTTACAAGAAACACATTGGACAAAATGCAACAAAAAGACAATAAGTTAAGCAAGATACCCCAAATTCATTAGCGCCTCTATGGAAAAAATAAAGACAGGTTTTTGTTTTTGTGTGGTGTGACTCAGTCACTGTTCTTATATTAAACCACACTGACTGATGATCACTGGATCCTAAACTTTCACCTACACTAAATCTAGTATGGCCTCTTTACGAGTTGGCTCCTCAACGACTTGTTTCAGAGACAATCCCAGTAGGGAGTTTAGAATATGTGTGCTCCTGGCACAAGCAGCTATTTTTGTTTTCCAATTCACATCAGGAAGATTAAAGTCACCCATGATGATAACTGTCCTTGTTTTGGGGGGCAATTGGATTTATGTTTTATCACCCTTTGGGCCCCCCTCCTAGTTTAAATACATCCTAGCAAAACCTCTGAACTGCTCACTGAGAACATATGTTCCCTTTTGAGAAAGATGCAAACCATCTTTTTTGTACAGTTCATTTCTATTCCAAACAGAGCTACCATGAGAAATAAAGCCAAATCCTTGCTCCTGACACCATTCACCAAGCCACAAGTTAAAGTCCCTAATACGCATCTGCCTGTCTGAGTCTGAGTGTTATGCACAGGCAGAAGCAACCTGCCGTATATCATTGGCAAAAACACTAAAAACTTCCTTAACCTCCAAAGCCTCATTGCAAGCCAAGTCATTTGTCCCTAGATGGACAAGTATATCCAATTCCCCTTCCTGTTTTGCTTGCTTAACAATATTACAAATACATCTTGTGTCTCTGTGAGCAGTAGCTCCAAGAAGACATCTCACAAGATCACCATTGTCCATCTCCACACCTCTTATGATGGAATCCCCCAACAACAACTGCTTTCTATTAGGCCTCACCATAGTCTCCAAGCCTGTCTCCACAACACCACTACCTTCAGTGCCTGAGCCTGTCTCCACAACACCACTACCCTCAGTGCCTGTCTCCATAACACCACTACACCTGGTGCCTGAGAATGTCTCCATATCACCATTATACTCTGAAAGTGCAGAAAATGAATTATGTAGAGCAACAGACTGTGCAATATGCCTCTTGTAACGGCACCCCAGGCATAAAAGGGGTTAAAAGCCATTTAGGAGATACTCCCTTCCAGATTCACAGGCAGCTACCAAAGACACCAATCCACCGAACAGGAAACCATATGAATGCTGTAGACAGCCGAACCGGAACCATACGAATGCTCCAAACAGTCGAATAGGAAAAAACATACGAAAGGTTTACACTCCTAGCAGTCGAACTGGAACAGCATACAATAAATCCCCCCAAGAACGAGACAAGTTGAGGGTCAAAACAGGAACAGACAGAGCTGTATTTTTATTGTTCTTATATACACATTCTTACACATTAGTACCACCCACAGGGTTTTGTGGAACAGCCAATCAAACACGTAATATACAATGAACACTCCCATTCATTCCAGCAAAATCCTCCCCTGCCTGTGATATAATTACTAAACATAATGGGCTAACATAATTATCACAGGCAGGAAAATACACAGTTTTACACAATAATCGTAACTTTAAAAGTATGCATCACATTCACATAAAACTTACATTTTCAGAATCAGCATACTCCAAATACAAACATACTAAAATCTGGCAATTCCTTACATTGGTTTAAAAGTTAGGTCAAAGTCCTTTGTGACCAACTGAAGCATGGCTTTTCTGCCCACAACTGAACAGGAGGATCAGAGCTCACTCGCGGCCTATTTTGCGCACCCACTCCCTTGCCTACCTGCCCTCCATCCTGCGTGCCTCCAGCCCAGCAGCCCCACTGAACCCCAGGTAAAAATCCACCCATGTCTCCCAAAAGTATGGAGGCTGGATGGATTTAAATTAAAATAAAAGTAAATAATAATTTGTAAATGTTGGGGGGAAATGTGTGTCAGTCTGTCAGTGTGTGTATATGTTTGTGTGTATGTCAGTCTGTCAGTGTGTTTGTGTGTGTGTCTGTCAGTAAATGTGTTGTTATATCGGTGTCTGTATCTGTCTGTGAGTGTCAGGATTACAAGTTGATTCAGCACGCAGTACTGTGTCACACCTAGGACTAAGGATAACGTATAACCGGACCTTAGAATGGCCGGACTTAACGTCTCCAAGAATAGTCAAAATACTTGCCAAGGTCAGGGGCACAGAATAAGACACAAAGATGAGGGAAAGCCAGAAGTCAAGGATACCAGATATCAAGGGAGTCAAAACAAAGCCAAAGTCAAATACCAGAAAATCAAGATCAGGAACGCACTCTCGGATAACCACATGAAACCACAACAGGGCAATGAGCAAGAGGAGAATTGGAAACAATACCAAATAGGTGAGAGCACACAAAATGAGGAAATACTACCCACTCTGTAGTCAAATGATCTGAAAGAAATCAAAATAGACAACACATAGAGTAGTATAGCCTGATACAATATTTTAAAAATAGGTGCCCATCACACTCACATAGACAGAGCCACTTTTAGTTGGCTCAAACTTGAAAAAAGAGGAGAATTGGGTTTAAATACCCCTCCTGTGTATCTGATTGGCTGTAACCGACCTTTGACCCTAAAGGCAATTACCAGGTTTCCATGTGCATGATTGCTGCTCGGCACAACTTTTCCTGTCAGGACAGTAAATGCCATTAACCACATTTTTATTTGCCGATGAATATGTGACAGTGAGTTTGCTTGTCTGTCAAAGAATGTGTGTCTATTTCTGTCTGTCAGTTTGTGTGAGTGTATGTCTGTCTGTCTGTTTGAGTGTGTCTCTGTCAGTAAATATGTGTTTATATCTGTGAGTGTATCTTTCAGTGAGTTTGTTTGTCAGTGACTGTGTTTCAGTGAGGGAGTATGCATGCTTCTGTGAGTGAGTTTGTGTGTGTTTGTCAGTGAATGTGTGTGTACGTCTGTCAATGTGCGTGTCTGTCAGTGAATGTGTGTGTATGTCTATCAGTGAGTGCCTGTGAGTGTGTGTGTGTCTGTCAATGTGTGTTTGTCAGTGAATGTGTGTGTATGTCTATCAGTGAGTGCCTGTGAGTGTGTGTGTATGTCTGTCAATGTGTGTTTGTCAGTGAATGTGTGTCTGTCAGTGAGTGTGTGCATGTCTTTCAGTGCGTGTCTGAGTGATTATGTGTGTCTGTCAGATTGTGTCAAATCAGTGAGTGTGTGAGTATGTGTGTCTGCCAGTGAGTGTCTGTCAGTGTGTCTGTCAGTGTGTCTGAGAGTGTGTGCCTGTCAGTGAGTGGGTGTGTCTGTGTGTATGTTCGTCAAAGCGTATGTTAGTCTTTAACATGAAGAGGTGTGGCCTTGACTGGAAGGAGTGGGGCAAATTTAAATTAGGGGTTGTCTGAGTTCCGTCATGCCTAGGGCAGCACAAATTCAAAATACACCACTGGACACAACCCATATCTTGACTAGTATTAGCCAGCTCACATGATACACCCTACCTCTTGATAGTCAACACCATCTCAAGCAAAGCCTCCATGGTCGCTGAGGGTAGACCCTCACACTTATCTCAACTTTTCTTGTTACATGCCTGAACACAGCCACATGTGCAATGAAAAGTTGCGGGGAGAAAGTAGGCGAATCTTACCGGCTGACCAACCGACACAATTCACCTACTTTCTCTCCTGCAACTCTTTGCACATTGAGCTAATTGGACCCTTAAGGTATCATGCAACAGTGTTGCTATCTCCTCCCAATATGTCCAGGGGGATTCATTTTGTAAGTAGTTTTGTGTGTGCAGTATTTATAAGTTCCAAAACTTCTGAGAGAGCATACACAAGCAAAAGCTGCATAATTTTCTAGTAAAAAGCACAGACATTCCATTCAAGTATAAGACTAGCTCAAAGTACATATATGAGCAAAACTAATAGATATTTTTATGTCTATGGAAATTCAAACCACATTTATTTTACATGAGTAATTTGCATGCAAACCTATTATTATTATTATTAGCATTTATATAGCGCTAACAAATTCTGTTGCGCTTTACAATATTATAGGAGTGGGAGAAATAATGCAGCATTCATTACAGACTGTTGTGGGGGCAATGCGGCTTCTGGGGAGACCAATTAGGGGAGGGTTAAAATAATCCATGCGAGAGAGTACTAGAGCATGGACAAGCTCCTAAGTATTTTGCATTAGAAAGGGGCGGATGTGGGCAATGTTTTAAAAGGTGAAATTGAAAGGATTTGGTGACAGACTGGATGTGAGATGCAAAGGTAAGGCCTGAGTCAAGTATAATGCAAAGACAGAGCGCTTGCAAGGATTGACTTATTTGTGTACCACTAACTTGAAAGGAGAGTCAAAGAGGAGGATCAGTATTAGGAGGAGGGAAGACAAGGAGCTCAGTTTTAGAGAGATTGAGTTTTAGAAAGTGGGAGGACATCCAGTCAGAGATGGAAGAATTGCAATTGGTGACATGTTGTAGGACAGGTGAGAGGTCAGGGGAGGAGAGATATATCTGGGTGTTGTCAGCGTCCAGGTAATAGTGGAATCCAAACAAAGTAATGAGTTTGCCAAGAGAGGCAGTATGGAGAGAGAACAAAAGGGGACCAAGAACCAAACCTTGAGTCAGGATGAGGTGAGGAGGTGTCATTGGGAAAGGAGACACTAAATGAATGTTGGGAGAAATAGGAGGAGAACCATGAGAGGGCTCTGTCAAAGAGACCAAGAGATTAAAGAGTGTGGAGAAGGAGGCTCAACGGTGATCAACAGTATCAAAGTCAGCAGAGAGGTCGAGAAGAATTAGTATGAAATAGTGGCCTTTGGATTTAGCTGCAATTAGATCATTTGTAACTTTAATCAGAGCGGTCTCTGTGGAGTGGAGGGGTCGGAATCCAGAGTGAAGAGGGTCGAGGAGAGAGTTAGAATTGAGGAAGCAAGTCAGATGGGTAAAGACAAATCTTTCCCTAAAAAAAGAATGTCTGTGATACAGCAGCATGTAATTTAAAAAGCACACACATTCCATGAAAATTGTTCACAGACAAATCAAGTTGTATATCGCAATGCAACAAAAATAAATCTAAATTTATTTTATAAAGAAGAGGAAAACTTAATTTCTCCTTCCTTATGAATTCCTTCATGTTAATTTAGTGACACATAGTAAAAAAAGAAAAATAATCCAATAATTTGTTACACATATTACCATGGCATTTTAGGTAATTGTATCTATAGCTACATAAAAGCTCAACAATTCTTACTTTAATATTTTCTGATGGTGCCAACATTCTCAAAATCAAGGGTGTGGGGATAATTAGGGGGCTTCTTAATCTTTTCACATTTTTCTCTGTTCAATGAGATGAGATTCACACAAGATTAATTACAAACTGCTATAAATACACCTAGAGAAAGCAATATCCATAGAAAAAGCAGAGGGCAACTGTAATTTAATATATCACAGCATTTTATGCACCTGTTCTCTATCTGCTGTTACTATAGCAACCTCCCTTCATAAGGGAAGCTTTGCATAATTAGCATGAATCACAGTCTATATCAATCAGAATAATTTGGAAGAAAACTCAAAACCCAAAGGTTCATGTAAAACTTATTTTCTCCATGGGAATACAGCAGTACTTTTATGATATTTTTTAAAGAACTACTGAGTTAAAAACCATTTCAGTACTAAAAAGTTACCCATTGGTCATTTTATTCTATGCAAACTACATGAACTTTGCTGTCCCCGTAAATATAGATTGATTGAGAAATGTCTTAACAACATAGTAAAATATTTTTGTATCACCTGTACAATGTCTATTGATGTTGCTGCACCACCATATGGTGGGGCTGCTAATTCATGGTAGACATTGCAATATGATACTGACATGAAGATCTTTGCATCAATAAAATAAATAAAATATTAAATGCTAATGGTAAATGCTAAAAACTTTTTTTCACTGGGAGGAACAGTACGGATAAACTGAAAGATGTAATTTAAAAAGTAAAAAAAAGTAATTTAATACATAAATGTGCTAGAACTGAAAATGTGCTGTTGTGTCTCTTTAGTGCTTATAGCTTCTTTGTCAACAGCCCAGACTAAATCACTGTTAATGTCTGTGACGGATCTCCTGTACCCCGACCGATTACCTCTGCCTAATCCGCTTCCTAGCAACTCCGCAGGAACCCTGGAATGCTTCTGCCCCAGTCGTCGAAGCTTGACTGGGGTCTCTCTAACTCTTCCACCCGACCAGGCTGCAGCTCTCCTTTCAGGCAGGTATCGTCCTCTCTGCCTATTCCTCGGCAGCTTTCCTTCCAGTAATTGCTATTGCCTTTACCCTTTACAAATTGCCTTGTGACTCTCAGGCTTAGCTCTCTTGATTTATCCCAGGGCTAGAGGTTTCATATAGCCAGCCAACAGGTCCCAAGACTCTCACTAGGATCCCTAAAATTCCACACAAGTTCCAAAAGGACCAACATGCAATACTTTATTTTGCTTGGGACTAGCCCAATTGATCATTACATATACATTGCTGTGACAAACAGAATACATTTCAAATAACCAAAACATGTCACAAAATATACCGTCAATTATAATAACATTTATAAAGGGATGGGGAAGACCATAACCAGCACAAAATATCTCTCCTGCCTGCAGAAATAGCAATATGCAAATCTACCTGAATATGTGTTATAATTGGACAGAATATATCTTGTGTCATTAGACAGACACCATACACATTATTAGAATGTAAATAGCAGATTTCATATTTAAAATCAGGTTTTCCTGTCATTGCTATTTGGGTACTGCATACAGCAGTTGCTAGATCCTTGCAACCAACAGGTGGCACTGGACAGGCTCCACAGCCAAATTCACCTAGTTGATTGCAAACATTAGCAGCACGCTAACATTTTACACTAAACAATTACAATTACATGTGCAATTTACTAAGCATAGAGAATAGAAAATATGTGAATTTGTGTTCTGACAAATTGTGATGTAGGCAGTTTGTCCATTTGTGTGAATTAATTCATTTATTTGTGGCAATAAAACTAGATAGAGAAGACGGGAAAACATGATTTTAAATATGAAATCTGCTATTTACATTCTAATAATTTGTATGGTGTCTGTCTGCCCAATTATAACACATTGTTAGCCATGAGCGGCTTCCCATCCATAGAATTATCGTTGGCTTTACGTCTAATTTTAAAAAACTCTCCTGAACTCTATCTTTGGAACTCTCCAATTTCATTTCATTTTAATTTTACTTTTTATATTTCTACATACTATATATGTGTTTTATCTGTTTATAGTACTTATTTATTGGTGCCGCCTAACCCCACCTTTTCTCTACCGCTTTGTCTACTTGTAAGACCTGTGAGGGAGCCTTACTGTTCAGGTGTGCTGCCTTGTTAATTGCTGTTATTCCTGTAACATTTTAGAGCGCTGACCCCTTACTTCTTCTTTATTGTTAGCTATGGTTTATGCCACGGGACAGCGCTTAAAGGGACATTATAGTCACCAGAACAACTACAGCTTATTGATTTTTTTTCTGGTGAGTAGAATCATTACCTTCAGGCTTTTTGCTGTAAACACTGTCTTTTCAGCGAAAATGCAGCATTTACATTACAGCCTAGTGATAACTTCACTGGCCATTCCTCAGATAGCTGTTATTCTTCCTGGGTCATGGCTGCCTAAAAAGCATCCAAACATGCAGTGTCTCCTCCCTCTGCATGCAGACACGAAACTTTCCTCATAGAGATTAATTGATTCAATTCATCTATATGCTCTGCTTCTTCTCCCCAACTCCTCTCTGTTGGTGTCCCCCAAGGTTCAGCCCTTGGTCCCCTACTGTTCTCCATCTATACTGCCTCCCTTGGTAAACTCATTAGCTCCTTTGGCTTTCAATATCATTTCTATGCAGATGACACGCAAATCTACCGGTCCTCTCCTGATCTCTCCCCGTCCCTCTTGACTAGTGTCCCTGACTACCTCTCTGCTGTTTCTAACTGGATGGCTGCCCACTTCCTTAAACTAAACTTGACCAAAACTGAAATTCTGGTCTTTCCTCCCTCAAGTGTTGTTACTCCTGTGTCTGTCTCCCTCCAAGTCAACGGTGCTACCATCAGCTCCACCACGCAGGCTCGCTGCCTAGGTGTTCTCTTTGACTCCGACCTCTCCTTCAAGCCTCATGTTCAATCTATCGCCAAATCCTGTAATTTCCATCTCAAAAACATTGCCCGCATCCGCCCCTACTTAACGCCATATGCGACTAAGGTGTTGGTCAATTCCACTGTTCTTTCTCGCCTTGACTACTGTAATCTGCTTCTCAGTGGTATTACGTGCTCTCAACTTGCGCCGTTACAGTCCATAATTAATGCAGCAGCGAGGCTCATCTTCCTGTCTGCACCTCCCATGCCTCACCCTTCTGTCAGTCCCTACATTGGCTTCCTATAAAATATAGAGCTCAATTTAAAATTCTGGTTCTTGCTTTCAAATCGCTACATACTGCTGCTCCCACCTATCTATCTTCCCTTATACACAAGTATGTCCCGTCTAGGCCCTTACGACCTGCTGAAGACTTACGTCTGATGCTCACCTTCAAGATTTCTCGAGGGCTGCACCGTTCCTGTGGAACTCGCTTCCCTCCTCCGTTAGATGCTCACCCAGTCTCCACTCCTTAAAAAATTTTTTGTTAAAAACCCACTTCTTCATAAAAGCATATCAATTAAACTGTTAATAGCTCCTGACTGATTCCTCTTCTGCAACTGTCACTAGTCTAATACTATCCTTACCTTTTTGTGTCATTTTACCCCACTCCCTCTAGCATGTAAGCTCATTGAGCAGGGCCCTCAACCCCTCTGTTCTTGTTTTTTCAAACTTGTCTGTTTACAACTACATGTCTGTTTGTCCACCCGTTGCAAAGCTCTGCAGAATTTGATGGCGCTATATAAATAACAATAAATAATAATAATAATAATATGAGGAAATGCTGATTGGCCAGGGCTGTGTATTAAGTGTGCTTGCTCTGCCCCTGATCTGCCTCTTTGCCAATCCTATGGGGAAACATTGTGATTGGATCAGGCTACCACTTCTGTTGATGTCAACAGGCAGTGGGCAGGTCTAAAGGAAACTGGGACAAAGTAAGCAGCTGCAGACTTGAATACAAGTAAGATTTTGCTATATTTAGGGAGGCATGAGGAGAACAGGGTGGCTAGATGGTGGTTTTAACCCTATAGGGTCAGGAATACATGTTTGTGTTCCTGACCCTATAGTGCTCCTTTAACCACTTAAGGACACATGACATGTGTGACATGTCATGATTCCCTTTTATTCCAGAAGTTTGGTCCTTAAGGGGTTAAAGGGACACTATAGTCACCAGAACAACTACAGCTTAATGTAGTTGTTCTGGTGTCTATGGCCAGATCATGCAGGCATTTCCATGTAAACACTGCCTTTTCAGAGAAAAGGCAATGCTTACATAGCTGCATAGGGATACCTTCAGTGGCAGTAACTCAGATGGCCAGTAGAGGTGTTTTCTGCGTGCTTTTTTTCTGGAGGTGCTTAACCTTCCCCATAGAGGTGCATTGATTCAATGCATCTCTATGAAGAGACACTGACTGCTGGTGCAGTGCAGCAGCCTCCCAATGCTCTCCTATAGGATCTCAGCCAAGAGGAGGGGGGAGCGTGGGGTGAAGCCTCGCGGCGCTGAAATAAAGGATAGTTTTTACTCTAAAAAGAGTGTTTTTAACAGTATAGGTCAGGAATACAAAGTTGTTCCTTTAAAGGTCTAATTTTTCAGATAGGCTTGTCCAATTAAATGAAACTACGTTATCATGTACAGTATCAATAAATTACAAATGCAGGGATTTATTTATTTTTTATCGCCATTTACTAGAGCTATTAAACAATTCTGTGTTCATGTAATTACATAGCTAGTTAGCATAATAATAGTGATTCTCAAAGAGGCAGTGTTTTTCTGTTTTCATTACTGTGAGAAAAAAATGATAACAATTTTTATTAATAAATAAACCTAAGAAGAGATAGATAGTAAATTTAAGATTGTGATAATATTCCATAATAATTAAGAATGATTAATTAATTAATTAAACTATTATAGCTAGTTAAGATGGCACTGGTACACAGCAGTAAAAATGTTAATAAAACCACTAAACACAGCACCAGAATGACTCATGCATACCATCATGAGAATACTGTGAGGACAGGGCTAGCTTTTTAGATAAGAGATAATTAACCGCACAGATCTGGCATGGCATTGTTGGTAGGGCTGGACAGCCTCGCCAGCTGCAGGTCCCATCCAACACTTTTGCAAGGTCTTTGCTGGGCTGCACTGATAAGGAGATTTGATGGAAAAGTACAGACTTTCCATCCCATTGGTAAACTTATAAAAGATGAAAAAACTTGGCACTCGCTGGGAGTACTACGCACCTGTAATACGGATGCGTATTGCCAGGGGCGTACCTAGAGCATATGGCACCCGGGGCCGGTCCTAGTTTTGGCACCCCCCCCCCCCCCCGCACTTTAAAATGTCCAAAACACCCACAATTTTTTTTAATGTATGTAGCATTGAGCAGTGCTTCCATGTTTCAATGTAAGCATGCTCTTGTATGGAGTAAGTGTGAGTAAATGAATGGGTGTGTTTGTATGTAGTGTTGGCATTTTAATGCAGGCATGCTTTTGTGTGTAGTGTTGGCGAGATGCAGTGGTGTGGTTATATATAATGGTGATGTTTTAATACAGAGGTGTGTTTGTATGTAGTGTTTGCACTGGAATGCAGGGATGTGTTTGTGTGTAGTGTTGGCAAGATGCTGAGATGTGGGATTGCCATATTTAAGGACACCAAATAAGGGAGCTATCTGCTAAACAGCACCCTAATTTGGTATCTTTACATATGGAATCTCACATAAGGGCACCAATTTAGGGAATTCTCTACTAAATAGCTAAAAGATCTACATTTTAAAAGCCTTTTTCTTAATTTTAATATTTAGGTTGTTTAGTAGATAACTCACTTATTTGTTATCCTTATGTGGGATTGACATATTTAAGGACACCAAATTAGGGAGCTATCTACTAAACATATACACAACCACAGATATACAAACGCATTTAGTTATTAAGAGGTCCAACCAACCTCCCTACCTTACTCTGGGAGTGACAAGCGGTTGCTGCTGGGATCTCTGTGCTCTTCCTTCACAGCTCACTTGCACGACCAGTAGTGATGCCGATGCCAGGATGACGTCATACCCCGGCTGCCGGCTTACTGCAGGGCGTACACAAGCTCCTATATGGTCCATAAAAATGTTTGATCTCACTGCCTTCCAGTATATATCTGTCCTATCTGTCTGGGGGAATGTGACAACGTGGATGTATATGTAAGTGGGTGAGTATTACGATCAGGAGAAAGGTATATGGCAGGGTGGGACAGTGTGGTGGATACTATGTCAGTGTGTGCCATTGCACACAGTGGATTGAAGGAGGTGACTGCAGGCGAGGTGGTGAGTATATGGTGTTTTATGTCACGGGTGGGAACAATGGGATTGGGTGTTATATGGAAGAGAGGATATTATGTCAAGGCAGGGCCAGGGTGTATGGCAGGGTGTGTATTATGATACGGTGGAGGTATATAGCAGGGAGGGGATTATGGCAGTGTGGGTATTATATGACATGTTAAAGGGGTATATGCCAGGGTGGGAATTATGACCAGGTAGTGGGTTTATAGCAGGGAGGATATTATGACAAGGCAGGGGTGTATATGGCGGTGGTGTATATGGCAGAGAGGGCAGGGGTGTTGAAAGAGGGTGTGACAGAGTGACTGAGGGAGGGGGTGACAGGGAGACTGAGGGAGGGGGTGACAGGGAGACTGAGGGAGGGGGTGACTGGTGACTGAGGGAGGGGGTGACTGGTGGCAGAGTGAGGGGGTAACAGAGTGACTGAGGGAGGGGGTGACTGGGTGACAGGGTGACTGAGGGAGGGGGTGACAGAGTGACTGAGGAAGGGGGTGACAGGGTGACTGAAGGAGGGGTTGACTGGTGACTGAGGGAGGGGGTGACTGGTGACTGAGGGAGGGGGTGACAGGGTGACTGAGGGAGGGGTTGACTGGTGACTGAGGGAGGGGTTGACTGGTGCCTGAGGAAGGGGGTGACAGGGTGACTGAGGGAGGGGTTGACTGGTGACTGAGGGAGGGGGTGACAGGGTGACTGAGGGAGGGGGTGACTGGTGACAGAGTGACTGAGGGAGGGGGTGACTGGTGACAGGGTGACTGGGGAGGGGGTGACTGGTGACAGAGTGACGGGGTGACAGGGTGACTGAGGGAGGGGGTGACTGGTGACAGGGTGACTGGGGAGGGGGTGACTGGTGACAGAGTGACTGAGGGGGTGACAGGGTGACTGAGGGTGTGACAGGGTGACTGAGTGGCTATGGGGGGATGACAGGGTGACTGAGGGAGGGGGTGACAGGGTGACTGGTGACAGAGTGACTGAGGGGGGTGACAGGGTGACTGGTGACAGGGTGACTGGTGACAGGGTGACTGAGGGGGGTGACAGGGTGACTGAGGGGGGTGACAGGGTGAGGGGGTGACAGAGTGACTGAGGGAGGGGGTGACAGGGTGAGGGGGGGGTGACAGGGTGACTGAGTGGGGGGGTGACTGGTGACTGAGGGAGGGGGTGACAGGGTGACTGAGGGAGGGGGTGACAGGGTGACTGAGGGGGTGATTGGTGACAGGGTGACTGAGGGGGGTGACAGGGTGACTGAGGGGGTGACAGGGTGACTGGTGACATGGTGACTGAGGGGGGTGACAGGGTGAGGGGGGGTGACAGGGTGACTGAGTGGGGGGGTGACTGGTGACTGAGTGGGGGGGTGACTGGTGACTGAGGGAGGGGGTGACAGGGTGATTGAGGGAGGGGGTGACAGGGTGACTGAGGGAGGGGGTGACAGGGTGACTGAGGGGGGTGACAGGGTGACTGAGGGGGGGTGACAGGGTGACTGAGGGAGGGGGTGACAGGGTGACTGAGGGGGGTGACAGGGTGACTGAGGGGGGGTGACAGGGTGACTGAGGGAGGGGGTGACAGGGTGATTGAGGAGGGTGAGGGGGTGACAGGGTGATTGAGGGGGTGATTGGTGACAGGGTGACTGAGGGGGGTGACAGGGTGACTGGGGGGGGGTGACTGATGACAGGGTGACTGAGGGGGGGTGACAGGGTGACTGAGGGGGGTGACAGGGTGACTGAGGGGGGTGACAGGGTGACTGAGGGGGTGATTGGTGACAGGGTGACTGAGGGGGGGTGACAGGGTGACTGAGGGAGGGGGTGAGAGGGTGACTGAGGGAGGGGGTGACAGGGTGACTGAGGGGGGGTGACAGGGTGACTGAGGGAGGGGGTGACAGGGTGATTGAGGGGGTGACAGGGTGACTGAGGGGGGGTGACAGGGTGACTGAGGGAGGGGGTGACAGGGTGACTGAGGGAGGGGGTGAGAGGGTGACTGAGGGAGGGGGTGAGAGGGTGACTGAGGGAGGGGGTGAGAGGGTGACTGAGGGAGGGGGTGAGGGTGAATTTACAATAATGTTTCTTACCATGATTCAGGGGCTGTCTCTCTCCATCCCAGCCCAGGCAGTGCAGGAGGTGCAGGCAGAGTGGCCGCAGGGGAGAATCCTGTCAGAATACACGCTCTGCGCCCCCTGCTGGCACACTCCATAACAGCATCCCTGGTGCTCAGTGATGACTCAGAACACAGGCTGGGAATCCCCTCCCTGTGCTCTGACTCACTCACTGAGCGCCGGAGCCGCGAGGGAGAGGACGACCAGCAGGAGGTACAGAGTGTGGCACCCCCCTACTGGATGGCACCCGGGGCGGACCGCCCCCCCCGCCCCCCCCCTTAGTACGCCACTGCGTATTGCTGGTTCTGCTGATTCCCAGTAAGAGAGGGTCCCCTTCAAGCCTGACTGCCAGAAGTTCTCTCAGTCGAGTTCAGCAAGCTTCTTTTGATGTATACTTAAGTTGATATCTAGATAATTGAGCTGTTACTTTAAGCTGTAAGTGCACTATAGATTAAATGTTATTACTTAAGTCTCTGTTAGTCAATAAAGTTTGTATTGATTGTTTACAAGTACTTGGTGTCAGTGTCTTTCCCTTTCTCAAACACTCAATTCAGTCATCCCGAATAGGATTTTGGTGCCCACCAATATCTTTCAAAACCCTGGGGTAATTGATTATTATAATTTTTTTAGAGAAAAGCTAAATCTACGAGTAGTGGTTGTCAAACAGAGGACTAATCCACATACTACGTAGAAAGTACACCTTAATTGACACTCCAGAAGTGTCATGGGGCTTAACCCCTATTGCTAAAACAACAAAATATACTCAAACTACTGGAAAACCAATCCAGAGATATGATTATTAACTGCAAATCTAAATAGATGGAAATAATATTACATGAAGTAAAGGATAATGGATGAAACAATATAAGTGTATAATCATACTCCCAAGCTAAAGTTCAGAAACAAGTTACAAGTCACTACAACCAAATGGCTGTACCTCCACTGCTTGTGTCTCTGTACTCTGTACTGGCTCAGACTCCTGACTTTAATTTTATATACTCGGTCAATGTCTGAAAGTAAATAATAAAACGTATATACACATCATAGATCTCAAGCCTGGTCTAAAACCCACAGAGTCTGTAACGCCACAGAAAGAAAGCTAGCCTAAGAAAAAGCTTCATAAAGAAATAGTACTGCCTAATTAGTCTGGGGATACAGAATTACCCATAGGGGTGAGTGGGGTAAGAAGATCCTGTGTGGAGCTTTGAATCAGAAAACCACACAGTGTAGCTACATACTGCATAGTGTTCTTAATATATGTTACACAATTGATACAACATATCCAGTTCGCCAATAGTTGCAAATAGGGGCTAACGTTGTGACAGACAGTGAAACTTGAAACAACACTGTCAAAGGTCTTATAAGCCTTGAGTCACTGTTGGCAACACCCTTACTATGAATTGCAAAAAATACTATATACCCCGCTCCTACGCTAGATAAAGACCAAAACAGAGGAAAGAAAAAAAGGACAGACTAAAATAACAACATGCTAGTGTGCAGAACCATACTTAGAATGTTGCCCCAAATTTGAAGTAGGAGGACCGACCAAGCATCTTTTTCCATCTCCCGGTTCCTAAAATCGATGCCATATACACGATCCCTGATAGGGAACGTAACAGGGATTAAACTGATAGGAATAGTACTACTTAACACACCTTATAATATCGCAGAGAGAGGCAACGCAGAGAGAGGAGTCTGAAGAAGAGGAGTCAGAGGAGGAAGGTGGCTTTGAGGAGGTGGAAGACCAAACACAGCAGGCGTCCCAGGGGGCTTGTTGTCACCTTTCGGGGACCCTTGGTGCTGTACGTGGCTGGGTGGAGGAAGAGACCTTCAATGACATCAGTGAGGACAAGGAAAGGGACTAGCTTGGTATCCAACCTTGTGCAAATGGGGAGTTTGCGGTTGTGCAAATGGACTGTTTGCGGTGCGTTAAACGGGGAGTTTGGTCTGTCACTGTGAAGCGGGCGTAACCCTTACACTACCTGATCGATACAACATCATACCTGATGTTTTAAAGCACGTTATTCCAAACAATTTAGGAATGTTAGGTGATTTATGCCCTTATGGATTAAAACCAGACTCTGCATCAACTATGTAATTTTCCATGGGAGTTTTGCCATGGATCCCCCTCCGGCATGCCACAGTCCAGGTGTTAGTCCCCTTGAAACAACTTTTCCATCACTATTGTGGCCAGAAAGAGTCCCTGTGGGTTTTAAAATTTGCCTGCCTATTGAAGTCTATGGCGGTTCGCCCGGAAACTTTTATGTTCGCGACAGTCTTCCTGGATCCTCGGCTTTTATCTCACACAGAAGCAAAGGAAAAGGGAAGGGGGAAAAGGAGAACTTGAAATTGTAATTACTGTATATACTCGAGTATAAGCCGAGTTTTTCAGCACTTTTTTTGTGCTGAAAAACCCCAACTCGGCTTATACTCGAGTCAATAGTCTGTATTATGGCAATTTGCATTGCCATAATACAGACAGGGGCTGTGGGGGCTGTGAGAGAGCGTTACTTACCTCTCCTGCAGCTCCTGTCAGCTCCCTCCTCCTCCGCGCCGTCCGTTCAGCACCTCGGTCAGCTCCCAGTGTAAGTCTCGCGAGAGCCGCGGCTCTCGCGAGACTTACAGTGTGAGCTGACAGAAGAGCTGACCGGACGGCGCGGAGGAGGACAGTTTTATGACCAAATTGCTGTAAGAACATTTAAGATTCATACAACCAATTCAGGATCATTTAGTTAATCAAGTGGTTCATAGTGTGGTTGTGGTAGATTTCCATTGCTTTGTTATGAGTAACTTAGCGGATATAGGAGTTTGATACATTAGTTCAAGTCGATCCAGGGTTAATTATGTCAGTAAGATAAATAATATCCAAACTTTAAATGGGAGTTGCGATAAATCTGATATGAGTTTCAGCACCATGACAAAAAATAATGGATCGAGTCACAGATCCACCATATGTGTATCATAGTTTCTTTAGCTTTGTTACAGCGCCAACATCTGTCAGTTGCACTTTCTGTATTCTATCTGGAACTAAATACCAGCAATATAGAAGTTTACTTTATTGTTCTAGATGTACTGCAGAGGATGTCAACACTTTGTGGATTTTAAATGCTCTATCCCAGTTCTCATCACTAACTTGTTAACCTAGATCCGTGTTTCAAGCTTTTCAATTTCCTGTTTGTGGTTTTGTATTATAAGGCCAAAACATAATGAAGATGTTTGGGGGGGGGGGGGGGGGGATTTGCTTGCTGTGCATATGCTTTCAAGTCTGAATTGCTCTGGGATTAGGTCTATTGTTAGAAAAAAACATTTTAATTTGAAAATATAAAAAAAGCATTCAGTATGCCCTTGTGCCTTCACACTCCTCTATGGTTTTGGGTTGACGGTCGGAATAGAGAGAGCTACTGAGTTCAAGGGGGTAGCTAAAGCGGTTGGTAGAAAGAAGTTTGTCTGCCTTGCACCCTGTCCCTATTATGTAAGAGCAACCTAGTGGTCGGTAATACATCATTGCAGAGGGGGCATCCCAAAAAGGACTTGTAGGTCTGCTGAGAGTGACCAGTATGTTTCTGTGTGCATTGTGGTCCTATGATGAAAGTTCACCTGGTGGGCAGCAGTGCTGCTTTGTAATAGGCGCAAAAGTCCAAAACCAGATCGCCATTCGCTACTGGTTTCTGTAGGATCTTAGTAGGTATTTTGTCCTTTTTGTGCTCCCAAGTAAAGCATATGAGCAAATGCAAAACATTCTTAACGTATTCTTTAGGTGAAGGTACCTGTAGAGAGTTTAGGCAGCAGTGACATCTTAATAGCCGCTATACTGCCCACCCTGGAAATAAACTTTCCCTCCCAAGATTTAAGAGCCTCATCAAACTCTTGAATGAGTTTAATATAATTAGTTTTGTATAGGTCCGCAGAGTTTTTGTGAGCTGGATTCCCAAATAAGTAATGTGGTCCATTCGCCAGTACACTTTTCAGACAATTCCCCTTGCTGTCTTTTAACCCTATCGCCAGGGTGTGTGCTTCCCGTAGATGTCAATCTGTGACATCATTAGGTAGTGAAATGTGTGGTTGGGTCAACATCAGGAGCACATAGTCTGCAAAGATATTTAATTTGTATTCTCAATTACCCAATCTAATGCCATGTATAAATGTGTTTGACCTTATCTTATCAACTAATGGTTCTAGAGCTAACACATAAAGCAATGGGGACAGGGGGCATCCCTGCAGCGTCCCATTTGTAATGTGAACCTTGTTACACAGGAAACCAGCATAAAGTACTTATGCTGTTGTTTGGTTGTAAAGAGCTGAGACTCCACAAATAAATGGTTTGGGAAGTCAAGTGTATGCAATACCTGTTTCAGAAAAGTACAATTTAGGCAATCAAGGCCTTCTCCACATCCAAGGACAAGAAGAGGTCCCAGTCTTCAGTTTCTGCACACTATGGATATGATTGAGGACTTCTCGGGTGATTTCGTACCCCTGCCTGCCAGCCTCAAAACCCCAGCTGGTTGTGGATCAAGGATGGAACATGCGGTTTAGTCTGGAAGCTTGTAGTTTCGCGAAACAAGTTCGTGTCTGTGTTAAGTAAGGATATTGGGTAAAAATTCTGGCAGACAGTAGAGGCCTTGCTCAGTTTGGGGAGAGTTTTATTGTGAGCTTGTAGAATTTACTGAGGCCTGACTTCTGAGTCTACAGCATGATTAAAAAGAGAGGTCAGGACAGGAGATAGTATAGGGGAATTTATTATGTAATAGACATTAGAGAAACAATGCAGTGCTTTCACTGGCTGAAGGAATTTAATGGTGTTCTCAACTATTAGATGCAATACTGCTTGCTTCTTCTCCTGTATGAAGGGAGAAAAGAGATCTTCTGTAGGTAAGTGTCAATGTTATCGGCAGTGGGTTGCGGTGTTTATGTATGTTGTCATGGGTGATAGAGTGATTCGTAGAAGGTCGCAAATGAGTAACTAATTTGTTTAGGTGCTATGATTTTTTTCCCCTGTTGAGTATAAATACACTATTTGCGATGCTGCTTATCTAGTACAAAGCCTTTGTGCCAATGTTTTGCTAGCCTTATTGCCCTTCCCATAGTGGTTTGCCATTAATCTCCGTAAAGCAAACCCCACGTTCTGGAGAGTGAAAGTTTGTAATTTATTTTGAATATCTGAGATTTGTTTACATATATTTGGGTCTAGAGATGTTTGATTTTGTTTATTAAGGTCATATAATCGTGCACTCCAAGGAACTGAGTTAGTGAGGTTTGCTTTAGAAGATGGGCTCATCTTCTAAAGGAGAAGTTCCCCTCTCATTAATGGCTTGTGAGCCAACCATAGGGTTTCAGGATTGATATCAGTAAATATATTTTCTTCAAAATAATGTTGCAGTGTGTGTTGTAAAGAGTCAACTAATGTGTGGTCATTTAAGAGGGTATTGTTTAGCTTCCAAGGACTCCTGTGATCAATTTGACTTTTAATATTAAGGATATGAGCACATGATCCAACCAAGTAATCACACCTATAGCAAGTGATCTAAGTGTTGCCCTCCCATGAAAAAAACTGTCAATGCACGTATATGAGTTGTGTACATACGAGAAGTATGTCAATTCTTTCTCACCAGGATGAAGAACTCTCCACACATTGTATAGATTGTGTTCATTTAGCAGTTTTTGGTATGGTTTACAAGCTTGCATTAGGTAGGCATTTTTGGGAGTTGTAGTTCTGGAAGAGAAGTCTAATGTTGGATCTAATATGTGGTTAAAGTCTCCACTTATAATCAGTATTCCCCTGTGGACTGGATAGAACATTAAGGAAGAAATTATACTGTTCCAAATTAGGGGCATAGATGATCACTATGGTATAGATACGATTGTTAATTATGCATATTAAAGTAATATATCTACCCACCATATCTAAGTAGCGTTCATGTTCATTATATGTCATTCAATTACTTATCGGTAAAAACACTCCTTTTGATTTAGATCCAGTGATGGAATGGTGTTGAAACGGGAAATCAGTCTGCTTTAAGAGGCAAGGTTGTATGAAATTAGTCTCTTGGAGACACACAATGTCCAGAGAAGATCTACAGAGTGCTCAGAAAAGATGATGCCTCTTTACTGGGGTGTTCAGCAACCTAACATTGTGACAAATTATTTTCATAAAGCTATGAAGGTGAGGGAACACTTGGTTATGTGCCTAGCCTGTAATGGATGTTACATCCTGTGAGGAGACCAATCTCGCCACATTGCATTGGAGGAGCCTGGTTGCCTGCCTGCTGCCTTTAGACTATGGCCCCATGTTGAAACGCTTGATTTTCCCCTGCAAAGACACAAAAGCTTGGTCATTCGGTACTTGCCCTAATTGAACAGTGATACCCCAGATAGCTATGCCATGCAGCCCATTTGTATAACGAAAGACTATGTGAAAGACTTTGGCTCCATGGCAATTGAACTGTATGTATGTGATCTGAGCGCCATTCAGTAATAATATACCCTCAGATCTGAGCTATCTGGGGATATGTTGAATGTACCTGTTTTATGCAATAGCTGCACAGTTATATATTTTTATGTATTTTATTGTCTTTTGCTACCATGTGTTCAATGGAGTTTTGCCTCTGTCCTTGGAGATAATTGGATTACTTCCCAATTATCTCCAGGATAGAAGACTCTGTGGAACTGGTTTTGGGCAGAAAAGCCATGCTTCATTTGGTCACAAAGGACTTAGATCTATCTTTTGAACCACTGGACCAATTTGGATGATTTTGACACGTTTGTATTTGGAGTATGCTGATTCTGAAAATGTATGTGAATGTGATGTATACTTTTAAAGTTATGAATATTGTGGAAAAACTGTATTTCTCTGCCTGTTAAACCCACAGCTCTGGCTGATCACTGCTTGACCCTCAACACGGAGCCTTGTCTCGTTCTTGGGGGGATTTACTGTATGCTGTTAGAGACTGATTGCCAGGAGTGTAAGCCGCGTGGGTGCTTTTCCTGTTCGTCTGCTAGCAGCTATTCGTGAGGTTCTAGGTCGGGAGTTTGGAGTATTCCTTTGTATCCAGTTTGGGAGTTTGGTGTTCTGCAGTAGCTATGCCTGTGTCTCTGGAATGGGAGATCTACTAAACAGCGGTTTAACCCTTTTATGCCTGCGGGTGCCGTTACACATCCTTTCCATGGAGTCTGTCAATTAGCAGAACACTATGAAAGTCATGTGTGGACAGTGTGCATACGCTGTGTTTTGATCTTGTACCTGACATGGACATACAGAGTTCTAGGTTCTCCTGTTAATGGTATTCCTTGTAGCAGTTCAGTGGGTAGGGTGGTGGTAGTGTACCATTGGAATGGCTGAGATAATCAGCCATGGCGAGATTGGTGTGGCGAGTGATAAAACTCACCTTCTCAGAGCTATCTAAGGATGGCCAGGGGCCTAAACAGCTAGACAGGCAGTATAGAATCAGGAATACATGTTCCTTTAGGCACTGACAGTGGTTTCATTAATACGAAGACAATAATAAAACTGTTACTCAATCTGACAGAAGCCATGAGCAGCTGCTATCAAGTTACTAATGAACAGAGCAATAAATATGAAGGAATGTGCATGATGTGCATCTACTAAGGATGCATAGGCCATGCAATTACACATACAGCTAAGGAAAGTATAGCTTCCTCCATAATGTATTTAAATATAGGATAGGATAACAGCCAAACTATTTTTGGAAATTGCTTTAAAAAAAAAAAAAAAAGTATGAGAGAACATGCAAATAATACATGCAATAGGCACACATCTTTGTGGTGGAATGCCAAATTAACTGTGACAAATGGAAGTAGATGAATTATATGTAGCCCAATTTTGCTCTAAACTGGGCAGTTTTGCGCCAAACTGGGCAGCCTTGTAAACTCAGGGACCACTGCCTGGGCTGGAACAGGCCAGGAGTCGTGAGCCTCTGCAGGGGTAAAGGGAGATTGGGACATATTGATATTAAACAGTGCCTCCACCCAGTGATCAACATAAACTGATATACACCTCCCTAGCACTGGAGCAGGGAAGACTCTTTACTTTACTTGTAACTTTGTAGAACAATAATGGTGATTCAAAATGCACTGGTGAGAGTTCCACTCCCAGATAAAATAGCACCCTATACCCCTTCATCCCTCCACCCACCCAACCCTAGACAGCTTAGTATGCCCACCCTCACTGACTGACTGGAGGTGATGAATTGCTCCTTTTGTTGGAGTAAACACCCTCTGTCCTTCTACAGTGTTATTCTGCTTCCTCTCTCTTTCACCTCAAAAACTACTGCCAAAAAAGGGGGTGGTGCTACTTGCAAAAAAAAAAGGCGTGGAGCTACTCACGAGGGGAAGGGGTGGGGCCAAGTCAGAGTCTCAGGAAAGCCATCTGGTACATCGATATACCGTCTCTTATGGTTTTACCTTTCCATCATAATGGCTAGTTAGTATCCTACCTTATTTCCCCACTCTCTAGGCTAGTGTTCCTCTTGCCCTACTGATTATAGCATAAATTTTACTTGTTTTAGATCCAGCAGTACAGTCCTGAAATAGGGGTTCTGTTCCACCATTATTAATGTGTTCCCTGGTGTCCCCAAATGCAGGTGATGACATTAGGGAATTGTCCTCTGCAAGTGCTGTGTAAGCATATTGATAAACATTTATTTAAATAAATGCACATCATGTAATATGTATATACAAGCTATATGACAGTGAACTCATAATCAAGTGGTTCTGAAGAAGACATCATAATAAACCTCAGCAATATTTATCTTTTGCATTACATGCTTTTTTTAAATTAATGTTAGGGAATTAACTTGCTTTTGAGATAGATGAGACATAGGGCTTCTAAGATCTTAATGCTGCAGCAGATCACCCTGTGAGTGGGGTTTATGCTCCCAGGCTGTTTGCTTGCTGCTGCTGTCCATAATTCAACCCATGACCCATTACTGATTTGTCAGAAGAGGAGCTTGTAAAGGATCCCCTTTACTCCGACTGAGTATATTCATTGTAATTCTCCCAAGTCCCAAGTGAAGCAGTGATAATAGCTGTGCTATTCCCAAACATCAGCCTAGCCTATTATGGCCCAGTGGCATGCTTAAACACATCTCCCGGCAGCAGGTCTCCACACAATGCAATGCAAGCCCCTCCCATAATTCTCTGTACCTGGGAGATAATTGCACTAAAGACCAGTAAGCTAATTATCTCTCAGGAACAGAGAGGCAAACATAAAAATATCCCAAAACATCATAAAAACATGAAATAAACCCACACATCCCCAAATAGCCCTGATTTGTGCACCCAAGTTCTCTAAATAGCGCTCAGATCCATGCAGTGTAGGGGAAACGCCACTGACGGGCCGCACACATGATCCTAGGCCCAAAACAGTTCCAGGGCATTTGGAGCTTTTGCCAGTCAACTTTCGGGAGCTCCTGCAGCCACAAAGATGTTCTAAAACGCGAACCAAGTTGTCTGGGAACCGCATGGTCACCTCATGCTGAAAACAGTTTTAGAACATTCGCGGCTATGTCCCGCTGAGGTGACCGGTAACCCACAAAGTCCTCGTGCCGAATTTAGTTCCATAACAATCACGGCTAAGGAGGACAATTCGTGGAGTTGGTTCATACGAATGGCCACCAGAGAGCCAGCTTTTGGTTCCATTTGCATGAAGGGAAAGTGCCGAACCAGGCGCACCCAGGGCAAGCTACTAATGGCAATTAGGGAGATTTAACTCACGGACAGGGTCTTTGTCCCATGGCCCATAGTCCTGGAGCAAGAGGCTAGCTAGCAGGCTCCTCCAGGAACTCGTGGCATAGGCACGTTTGTCACAGAGTTGGTAAAACAAAGACAGGGGCCAAAATTACTGCAGCAGCCCACTGGTGTGCAGCAACTATAGATGATTATTTTTTTGTTTGAAAGCAAACATTTATTTAATTTTTACTTAAATTACTTGTATTTTTATTCTCCTAACTACAACTCAGTAGAACATTTAATTAAAAAAACACTGATAACATAATAACTGATAATCAGTCATTTACTAAATTAGTCAATTGTTATGTCCATCTCATAAACGAACCCAACTAATGCAAATGTGCAGGGCAGATAAAAGGAAACAATTTGTTCCTGCATTAGAATGTATCTGGGCACACCTGACAGCTCTAAAAAGTTGTTGCCTGAAAGTACAATTTCCACCAGTCCTGGGACTCCCCTACCCACTCTCATACATAGGCGTGCGCAGCCTATTGTATAAGGGTGTGCACCCTAAAGCACAAACACACACGCCCGGTGTATGTATATATATATATATATATATATATATATAGAGAGAGAGAGAGAGAGAGAGAGAGAGAGAGAGAGAGAGAGATAGTCTTGGCACTCACCCTTCACACAAATTTTTTTCAATGTTCTTGCCTGGGTGCAAACCTCGGCATGGGTATGAATATTCAGTTGTAGTAAGGTGCACTCACAGGACTTCATAAATGTCGTGCTTTATTCGTAAATGTGAATTGCATGTGTAGAAATATCATCAATCGACATTTCAACCCCTATAGGGTCTTTTTCAAGATCATTGATCTTGAAAGAGACCCTATAGGGGTCGAAACGTCGATTGCTGATATTTCTACACATGTAATTCACATTTACGAATAAAGCACGACATTTATGAAGTCCTGTGAGTGCACCTTACTACAACTGAATATATATATATATATATATATATATATATATATATATATTTGTGCTCGGAATTTAAATACGTAATGGATAGAAACTGTGAGCAAAGTTGGTTGTGGTGTGCCGAAACCAACGTACGAGTGGGCCTGTAAATAAAAGAGGGCCCACCAAGGAGAATGTAATTATAACAGGGTGTAGGTGGGTGGGGACAATCAGTTGAACGGCAGAGGTGAGTAGGGGCTGGGAGTTTAAGTAGGGGACTTATTCCTCCCACAAATTCAGGCCTCCACAAGTTCAGGCCTTTTAACTTGTGCTCGGAATTTAAATACGTAATGGATAGTAACTGTGAGCAAAGTTGGTTGTGGTGTGCCGAAACCAACGTACGAGTGGGCCTGTAAATAAAAGAGGGCAAAAGATAAATTCGAGAAATACACACTTTATTGCATTTTTTACAAGACCAAGTTCCTGAAAGCTTGGCGAAGCTCTTTCTCCGGCTGTGGAATATATGCAGTATATATGGAGGATTTCCACCGCCCCAGTCTCTTGATGATATGGACCGGTGTGTTAGTGCTAGAGGCTGCAGAGGGGGCTCCTATACGGAAGGAGTGCCCGGAGAATGCAGTCGAGTTGTGTCCGAGCTTAGATAACAGAGTTCTGATATGTACCATCAATTTTGCGGTGGTTAACGGGTGCCCTTGTAGTGTTAAGAGCGGAGAGTCCGGTAGGTGACCGTGCAGAGTTGACCGTAGGTGGTCTAGTACTTTTACCGGACACCAGGCATTATCAGTAGGGAAGAGAGGAATTATAGTAGGGTGTAGTGACCGGTTGGTTTTAGTTGTAGGGATCGAAAGTAGGTAGTGATCCTCTATTTTAGTGAGGTGTGATATTTTAAAGCTTAGCTTAATATCTCCTTGACAAATCACGGTGAACTCTCTAGGTCTGAGAAAACCGTAGAAAGCGAGATATATAGCATTTTTGATCACCGTATTTGTGCCGATGTCGAATGGGGCTGTGTCAAGGAGATTGATAAGTGACCTGAAGATAGGCCCATCTATAGGTAATCTAGTGGTAGTGAGTGGAGGTGAAACCTTTGATATACCTTTCAAAACCGTTTTGATGGGGTATGAAGACAGGAAAGGAGTGTTGTTAGGAAAATAGGTGAGGCTGTGGTGCTGAACCCCCGTGAGATAAAGTTTAATGGTGTTGTGAGATAGTTTAAGGTGTAGGTGGCAAAAAGAGGCAAAAGACACGATGGTTTGAATAGAGAAGTCACCTTGTAAACCGAACTCTGCAGTGAATTTGTTAAATATATTAAGTGCCCTATTGTAAGTGATAGCCGTGTTGGCTGATAATGCTTGGTGAGTGAGGGCTCTAGCGTGGTTCAAGAGTGTGCTTAATCCAGGATTAGTTCATGGAACCGTGGTGTCCTGGATGGTTGTAGGTGAGCCGTTGGGAGTGCCTGAGAGAATGCCTGAAATTGAGAACGAGAAAGAGCGTCAGCGGCCGTGTTGTGAATACCCGGGATGTGAAAACAAACTAAGTGAAACTGGCCGGATGCTGCCAACCAGGTCAGCTTGTGAATCAGCCGCATGATGGTCAGGGAAGATGATCGCCCTTTGTTAACGATTTCGCAAGCTGCCGAGTTATCTGAGTAGCATTTTACTGCCTTGCCAGACCAGAGATGACCCCAGGTGTGTGCGGCCGCCACAATGGGATAAATTTCAAATAGTGCTGAGGTCTCTCTGAATCCTGGCAAGGCATCCATCTCAGTGGGCCAATGGCCCCTGAACCAGTGGTTCCCGAAAATGGCTGCAAAACCGGTATTGGCTGCCGCGTCTGTGTGGATGATGGGTGAAGAGGTGGAGAGAGGGGGGATAAACATGGAGATTCCATTCCAGTCCTTCAAAAACTTCCCCCACATAGCTAAGTCAGCCTTGGCGTGGGGGTCCAAAGAAACTGTGCCAGAGTCCGGAACTCCGTGCATCAGGCAAAGAAGTCTGGATATGAAAGATCTTCCCTGCGGAATGATGCGCATGGCGAAGTTCAGGGATCCGAGAAGGGACTGAAGTTCCTTCCTAGTGCAAACATCATTCCGCAGGAACAAGTCTATCTCCCCTCTCAAACGTGCCAGTTTGTCGTGAGGGAGGCTAGCTCTGAGGTTAACCGAGTCCAGTTCTATCCCCAGAAAGGTCAATTTAGTTGTGGGGCCTATAGTTTTGGCTGGGGACAAAGGGACTCCAAGTGTGGCAAATAGTGCAGTAGTGCTTCTGATTGCTGTGGATGATGGTGACCCTGGCTCTATAAGTAAAACGTCGTCGAGGTAGTGGATAACGGAGTGACACCTGGTGATGTTCAGAAGCAGCCAGCATAGTGACTCTGCGAAAATGTCGAACAGTTTGAGGCTGCTACGAGAACCGAACATGTAGAAAAGTAGTATTTTCCACGCCATTTAATACCGTGTAAGTGCCAGAGTGAAGGGTGCATGGGTAGTAATTTAAAAGTGTTTGTAATGTCCGTTTTGCTAAGCCAGGGTTGATTACTAGATGATATGGGTCGATTACGTCGATGGTTACGTACTGAAGTGAAAATTTGTCTGCTGGAATGAGTGCGTTTATGCTTGGAACAAAAGAGGAGTGCGGTGCCGATAAATCAATAATTAGACGTTTTTTATTAGAATATTTGTGAATAGCAATACCAATGGGGTTAGTGCGCCAGGAGGAGAATGGTGAAGAGGTGAAGGGGCCTATCATGAAACCGTTGGTGATTTCCGAGGCAATGAGGGTGTCTGTGGAGACTGGGTCTAAACGTGCTGACTGGAGATTAGGGCATTCTAGTGTACCTGGGGGAATGGCTACTATACCCGTGAGAAACCCTTTAGTGAACCCTGTGGTGAGATAATCCACCAGATGCCTGCTAGGGTGAGACCTTAGATAAAAAACCAGGTTGTCGATGTTTATGTCGGTTAGTCATTTGTTTGGTGACAACATGGCTGGGCACATGGTCTTTGTATGTGCCCTGAAACATATGGAGCAGATGTGCAATAATCTACAGGCGCTGAAACTGCAGGAGCCTGCGTTGAAATTATTGCACACCTGCGCCTTCCCTAGAAAGGAGATGGGCCTACCTAGCTTATCCCGAAGACCACCCGATGATTTGTTGTAGGGGGTGAAAGTGGAGTGAGGTGTGAAAGTAGAGTGAGAGGTGGGAGTGGAGGTGGTGGGATCTGCTTCGACGGGACATAAGTCCGCCATGTGGGATGTCGAATTGCATATGGCACAAGCCGGGGGCCTGAGTCCAGCGAAGTGGCGACAGAACAGTTCTGTGTCCATCTGACCCCAGTTCATTTTAATATTGAACTGCTTCAGATGGGTCGCCGCCTTCGCTGACACTGACTTGTGGTAGTCATAGAAAGAGGAGCCCCTGTACTTGATGCCTAGATCCACCACCTTGTGCAGATAAAGGTCTAATTCTTCTCTCCTGTGGGGATACACCGTGCAAATAACGTCTCGGTATATCCCGAAGGCTATCACAAACTGGGGTATCGACAATTTTTTATTAAGCCTGGGATCCCTTGTCTTGAGCACCACAGAAATGTCACCATAGTTGAAAGCCTTGTTCTCAAGTACATCCTGAGAGGCTATGAGCAGAGACACCAGACACACATCCTTCCCGTCTAGGATATCTTTCATGATAGAGTCAGGGACGGAGTGTGCTGGTGACTCAAATGGTGTAATGGCTGTGCCTGGTGCTGGGGGGGGGGGGGTATGGGAGGGCATGTTGGTATGTCGGGTACAGCCGTGATAGGGACTGGGACTACGTGGTAGTACCTGGGGAGGAGATGGCGCTCTCCACCTTAGATAGCCTGTTATTGAGGGTCTGTAGATTGGCCAAGATCTCTGCCTTGAGAGCTAGTGCCTGGCCTAGGCTCGGGGGCTTGGTGGGTAAGTAGCCTATAGAGTTCAGCCTTTCTGGCTGTGGCCGGAAAGGGGATTCCCCTGAGCCTAAGCTCGGCCGTAATTTTGGGAATAGTTCAAGCTCTCAAGGACGTGGGGGTTGAAAGGGTGAGTGATTCGCCTGGAGACTCGGGTCTGGTTGGCGTGAACGGTATCTCTTCTGTCAGTTCTTCGGTTGGCATTGGTTCTTGGGACATTCTAAAAAGGAATTATTATGTGAAGATATATTAGTGAGGGAGTAAGGTAAGTTGGAGGGGTGTAGGGGGTGGAGTATATGGAAGAACTGGACTGTAATGCTGGATGCCGAAGCGAAAAATGTAACTGTTGAATGTTTGGGTAGGTGAGGCCCTGCTGATGCCAAGTGGCGGTGAGAGGCTCTATCTATGATTTGGCTTATGACGTAGTTGCCACAGACGTGGTGGCGGGATGTTGGCCTCTCGGTGACAGTAAAGAGAGATCAAAACGTGAGGCCGTGACAGGTGAGGCCCTGACTAGAGCCCTATAGCATGCGAGGCTTCTAACTAAGATTTGGGCGTGGGGCCGTACCTCCGTGTTTAGGTGGGGTGGGGATGGAAGGCCTCGCGGGATTGGATTTCCTAATAGGGTGAGCTAAGGCATTGGCCTAGACCCTGTAGCCAGTTCGATTCTATACTAAAGGGTATAATGCGAGGACTGGAGTGGTATGTGGATACTAACCTTGACTGATCGCAAATGGTCTCTGGAACCTTTTGGTAGTATTTAATGTAGTGAGTCTTGTCTTCTTGTTGTCCTCGAGGAAGAATCCTGGGGATTTAAGACAGATGTTGATGTATTTATGCGTATCGTGGTGGCGTATGATTTGTATTTTGTTAGGGGCGCCACGTGTGATCCTGCGTTGAGGGATCTGGAAGGTTTAGGGTGTGTGAATGGGATGATTTAGATATTTTAGAGAAGGCTGAATGAGGCCTTGGGTTGGACAATGGACGTATTTGGGAAGGGCGTAAGTACCTGAAGGTATGGCTGAGTACCGGGTCAGGATTTGGTGTTTTTCCAGAGCCTGAAGGCCGTATGACCGTATGTCTGGGTAGAAGATAATAAAGAGTTAACGTACCGTGGGCGTAAGCCTTTGAAAAAGTAGTAATGAAAAATGAGACCACGTGAGGTCTTTGTATGAACAGTTGTAAGTAGAAATAGAGAACTATACCTTGGTTAGATGTACAGAAATTGTGTTAGACGTAGTAGGTTTTAACAGTGTTGAACCGGTGGAAGCCTAGGTTAATACTGGAGCTAAGGGTTAACCGAAGAAAATTGTCATAGTTAACAACAGATGTGATGGTATGTAATAAAACTTAATAGTTTAAATGAATTTTTTTGGCCTAGACCATGATGACTCAAAGTGATAAAATACCGTACCTGTTCCTGCAATAAAAGACCTTGAACATAACAACTTTAGCGCAGAAAGCGAGAAACCGATGCACTCTGTAAAGCCAAAATATGTGACAGCATGATTATATGGGACGTCTGACTGCTGGAAACAGGAGAAATTCTGGCGGGAAGCGCTGGTTGCTATGGGGACAAGACAATCAGCTGAACGGCAGAGGTGAGTAGGGGCTGGGAGTTTAAGTAGGGGACTTACTCCTCCCACAAATTCAGGCCTCCACAAGTTCAGGCCTTTTAACATATATATATATATACACATACATACACCCACACACCACAGACACATATACTGCTGTGTGTGTGTGTGTGAGGGTGCTGTGTGTAGGTGCTGTGTGTGTGAAGGTGCTGTGTGTGTGTAGGCGCTGTGTGTGTGTGCAGGCGCTGTGTGTGTGAAGGCGCTGTGTGTGAGGGTGTTGTGTGTGTGTAGGCGCTGTGTGTGAGGGTGCTGTTAGTGTGTGCTGTGTGTGTATGTGTAAGGGTGCTGTATGTGTGTGGGTGATGTTAGTGTGTGTGTGTGTGTGTAGGCGCTGTGTGTGACAGGGTGCTGTGTGTGTGAGGGCACTGTGTGTGTAAGGGTGGTGTATGTGTGTATAAGGGTGCTGTATGTATGTGGGTGATGTTAGTGTGTGTGTGTGTGTATATGTAAGGGTGCTGTGTGTGTAAGGGTGCTGTTAGTGTGTGCTGTGTGTATGTGTAAGGGTGCTGTATGTGTGTGGGTGATGTTAGTGTGTGTGTGTATATATGTAAGGGTGATGTGTGTGTAAGGGTGCTGTTAGCGTGAGGGTGCTGTTAGTGTGTGCTGTGTGTGTATGTGTAAGGGTGCTGTGTGTGTGGGTGCTGTTTGCGTAAGGGTGCTGTTAGTGTGTGTGTGTGCTGTGTGTGTAAGGATGATGTATGTGTGTGTGTGCTGTTTGTGTGTATTGTGTGGGGTGGGTGGGCCGTTTAGTTAATATCCACCTCCCTTCTTACCTTCTGTAGGGAGGGGGGAACGTGCTGCTGCCATCCCTGGTGGTCCAGTGATGAGTGAGCTCTAGCCCCGCAGCCTTCCTCATACTCTGCATCAGGACATGCAGGATCAGTGAAAACCTCCTAGGAAAGCACTGGCTTAATGCACTGGTACTGGTGAGGGTCTAATACGCTTGCCATGCATGTGCATTAGGCTCTCTTGTTGGAGGAGGCGTAGCTCCAACCCAGCACCGAGGGAGATTGCTCGAGTGGGTGCCACGAGGCAGGGGGGGACCATAGGGCACTCTAGTGTAAGAAATACAACTTTGTATTCCTTACAGGGGCAAACTGACCACTTCAGTCAGGGGCCCGGCAGCACAGCCATGCTTCTGCTATGATCAGAGATCTCCTCAGCCAGAAGGAAGTTATGCATAGAAAGTCCAGTGAAAGGTTGCAGGGGGCCCATAATGACCAGAAACTTGTCACACTGAAAATAAATCCCCTCATTCAGTGTGAGACCTGGTAGTATACCTGCTATCAGTGCCAGGTCTACTCTCTCTGTGCTCTGTGTGAGGATGGAGGTGGGGCAGGATGCGACAAATCCCCCACTGCTCCCCTCTCACATGGAGCACACTTCCAGGTGGATGAAGAGTGAGAACAGAAGCCAGGCTTCCCTGGTGCTGCTTGAGAAAGATGGAGGGAGGAAATAAATCAGATTGTACAGGTAAGCAGGCTAGGGGTGAAATGAGCATATGTGGGATGAAGGGGTAAGACAGGGTAGGAGCACATAGGGAATGTTGTTAGACACGTGGGGTAGATGGGGGGGAGACACATCTCACTCACTTAAAGAATTGAGTGAGATGGAAGACAAATGTAGGGGACGGATAAGACACAAGTGGGGTGTTGGGACGGATAAGTGTGAAGTGAAGCAGAGAAACAGCTAAACAGCTAAGTGGAGGGTGAGGGGGACATAAGCTGGTCAGATGGGTGACAAGGAGTGTTAGAGAAAGGGGTGACAGATAACAGAGGGAGATAATGGGAAGACACATACTGATTGGTGAATATTGAGCGAGACAGAAAGTCAGAAGGAGGTCGGGCAGTCAAAAAACAAAACACTTGCAGAATATAAATATACCTCATTACACACATGCCGACACTGATTTCACATGCGCTCCTCATTCACACACACTGACAGATTTTAAAGGACCACTATAGTGCCAGGAAAACATACTTGTTTTCCTGGCACTATAGTGCCCTCAGGGCCCCCCTCCCGACGGGCTGGATGGAGAGGAAGGAGTTAAATCTTACCTTTTTTCCAGCACCAGGCTCCCTTGGGGCACTGTGAAAATCACAGTGAGAAGTGCGGAAGCGCCTCTAGCGGCTGTCAATGAGACAGCCACTAGAGGCTGGATTAACCCATAGGTAAACAAAGCAGTTTCTCTGAAACTGCTATGTTTACAGCAGAAAGGGTTAATCCTAGGTGGACCTGAAGTGGTCTGGGTGCCTATCGTGGTCCTTTAAATACAACTCTTGTTCACACACATGCTTCAAATACAAATCTCACACTGACACAGATTTTAGATACACCGTTCATTCACACAATCTCACACTGACAGACAGTGGCGTACATACGTCGGTCGCAGGGGTCGCAGCTGCGACCGGGCCCGGCACTCCAGGGGGCCCGCCCGCCCTGCAGCCCCCCCCCCGCGACCGGGTAGCAGCTGCCACGCTTTGCGGCCCTGGCGGCAAACCGCCGGGGCCGCATGTCAAGGGGTCCATCGGGTGGCCCATGCTGTCAGGGCCACCCGATGGACATGGATTTTAAGGGGGCCCGGTCTGCACTGAGCGCTTTAAGTGCTCAACCGGGCCCCCTGTGATGAGATCATCACACGCTGGGAGGAAGTGACCGCACGTCACTCCTCCCAGCATACTGAGAGCCCGCGCGGGAGGAAACAGAAAGGAGGAGGGAGTCAGAGTGGGAACTCTGACTCCCATCAGGCTGAGCCACCACTGGACCCACACATGGTAGGAAACATTTTGTGTATTTGTGTCTCTGTATGTATGTATGTATGTATGTCTGTGTCTCTGTATGTGTGTATGTATGTCTGTGTCTCTGTATGTGTGTATGTATGTCTGTGTCTATGTCTCTGTATGTGTGTCTGTGTTTCTGTATGTGTGTATGTATGTCTGTGTCTCTGTATGTGTGTATGTCTGTATCTGTATCTGTGTATCTGTATGTATGTCTGTGTCTCTATGTATGTGTGTGTCTGTGTCTCTGTGTGTATGTATGTCTGTGTCTTTGTCTCTGTGTGTGTGTGTGTATCTGTATGTATGTCTGTGTATGTATGTTTGTGTCTGTGTCTCTGTATGTGTGTATGATTGTGTGCCTGTGTCTCTGTATGTGTGTGTGTGTCTGTATGTGTGTATCTGTATGTCTGTGTATGTATGTGTGTCTGTGTCTCTGTATGTGTATCTGTGTCTCTGTATGTGTCTCTGTATGTATGTGTCTGCGTGTGTGTCTCTGTATGTATGTGTCTGCATGTGTGTATGTATGTATGTGTCTGTCGGGGGTGTGTGTATGTGTTTGTGTCTGTATGTATGTGTCGGGGGGGAGGGGCCCACAGTCAGGGGGTGAGGTTCACGGTAGGGGGGGGCCACGGATCAGTTTTGCACCGGGGCCCCATGGAGTGTGTGTACGCCACTGCTGACAAATGTCTGATACACCCCTTATTCACACATACTTACACGGTGCACACATACATATACACTCCTGCATTCACATATACACTGCTCAAACATACCGCATTCACCCACAGACAATCCATGCAAATCTATCCCTGCATTTATACACAGGCTTTCCACACAAAAATATACACCAACACTCCCCTGTGTTCATACACACAAGTCCTTCACTAGAATACACCCTTGCATTAACTTTCAACATGAATACACCCTTACATTCACACATCAACATGCCATACATATTCACTACTGCTTTTACAAACATCTACTCTACTGACTCATAGAACAATGCACATTTACACTACATGCAAGAAAACGTATGCATTTTATACTCTGTGGCACTACACAAATTGTACTGTAGTATTTACATACATCAACATTACATAAACATACACTCCTACTTTGACACAAAGAATGCTAACAATGGCGGAACTACTATTGTCGCAGGGTCGTAGCTGCAACTGGGCCCATCACTGCAGGGAGCCAGGCTGCTGATGCATCTTCTACAGTGGCGGAACTATCAGGGTCACAACTGTCGCTATTGCGACTGAGCCCTGGAGTTCCGCATGTTGAGGGGTGCACTTACCAGCTTGGGAGCCCTTGTCACTGTTATTTTGTACATTGCAGATTCAGCAATGTATTAAAAAATTATTAAGTTACTGACAGTTAGGGGGAGGGGGCAGTACCGTTAAAGCTGACAGTTTGTCCTGCTCAGTCCTTCGCCTGCTCGGGTCCCCCCTGCCCAGCCCTTCTCCTGCTTGGTCCCCCCTGCCCAGCCCTTCTTCTGCTCGGTCCCTATCTACAGTGGCAGAACTACCAGGGTCACAACTGTCGCTATTGTGACTGGGCCCTGGAGTTCCATATGTTGAGGGGTGCACTTACCAGCTTGGGAGCCCTTGTTTTTGACAGTGTCATGAAGGTGAAGGGCATAGTCATTATCACATAAAGCCAGGGTGAACAGATTTGGGGGGAGGGGGGACAAGCAGGATACGTAAATAGTGTTTTCACAACCATGGTCTATGGAATACATGTTTGTATTCCTGACAGCATAGTGTTTGTGGCGGCACCCTGGGTAGGTAAAGGAGTTAATGCCGCCAAAGGGTGTTCTTTCCCCCAAGCACGAAGTCTGCTACCAAATAATCCCAAGCGCTAAGCAGGAACCTGAAGAAATACAGCTGGTTAAGATTCCCCCCCCCTCTGTGTTGAGGGTCAAGCATGAACTTGCTTTAATGGGTGCCACAGGCTGGCTTTTATGTAAGTCCCCATGCAAGGGGTTTCCTGAGAACATTTTCCAGGGGCATTCCCCACCGGACCTGAAGGGGCACCGCGGTAGGAGCAGGGACATAATTACATTACCCTTCAGGTCCAGGACATACAACCTTAAAACACCTCAAAATACATTTTACTAGTGAGGTTCCCCCTCAAGTCCTATATTCCTGTGTAGCTAGGATCTGAGTGCCCAACATATGTCGAATGCATTTAGATCCCACGAAAGGAGCCGAAACGCCACCGGGGTATAGGATTGAACGACCGCACACGAGGTGTCTGCCCAAAACAGTTCCACGAAATCAGGCGGTCTCTTTTGGGGATACCAAAATACACATATTAGCTGGTCAAGGATCAGTTCGTACAAAGTCCTTAGTTCTTATCTTTAAAACAACCGAACAATGCTGTGTTCGTGCGGTTGGAAGTCGACCTGCTTGTTGTATGGAAGTGTCAGCGGTGTTCGTGCTTTTGTATGCCCGATAATAGTTCCAGACGAACGACCACAAAACACCACTGGCTAGGTTCAGGAGATGGAAGTGTCTGCGGTTAACCACAGTGTGAAAAAGGTCAAAATGGTTAACAAACAACACACTTCACTGCTGGGTGGTCGGTCTTTCGGTAGATTGTTCTGTTGGACTAAATAAACCAGAGAAACAGACAAATAAAGGGGAAAAGGTTGAATAAACAGACAAACCCATCTCTAGCAATAACCCACCAACTGGGAGGTCTGTCACAGTGTTCCTTTAAGCAAATCAAAGAAACATTTTAGTTACCGTAACAACTTCATTTAAATGAAAATGCTATGATGCCAGGAGGCCCCTGGGCGCTATTTTGCCTTTAAGGGGTTAAATCGCTCTCACATGGCTTCCTCCTGCTCCAGATCGCTCAGTGGTATTTGGCTTCAGATTGACGTCAGGCATTGGTGCCACTAATTGGCTAGAGTGGTCAGCTGACGCTCTAAGTCAATCGCTAGCTCCCGGTTCATAAAAAATGTTGTTTTTTTTTTTTTTTTAGTAATGGGGATCTAGTGATTGGCTTAGACTGCAAGCTGACCAATTTGCGGCACCCCTACCACCTGACACTCGGTAACCATAACTGACTTGGAGAATTTTTCTAATACAGATATTTAAGCATGTACACAGGGTTATTCATTAAAGTAAGAATTGCCAGAAATTCGAAGTAAATGTCAAATGAAAGCCTAAATAATCCAAATGAACAACAAAATTGACTTGGAGATTTTATAAATTATACAGCAAAGGTGAAGCTCAAGTGGACCTGGTTGGGCACCGAATACAAAACATACAAGCCAATAAAAACAGAGATTTACATTCAGACACTCCAATACAGTGTACACAATCCCTCCCCTTTGCCTGTGATACAATTAATGAAGACAATGGACTAACTTAATTAACTTTAAGCAGAACAAAAACATTAATTTTTACAAAGTCTGGAAAACACCCCAAACCTTAATCTTAATCTTACATCCCCTGATAGCCCTGATCTGGGTGAACAACATATCCAAGAATCACCCAGATCAGAGCAGGGGTTCAGGAAATTCCTGGAAGTCTCTTTTGACCAACCGCAGGCATGGCTTCATGCCCAAAACAGTTCCAGAGAATTAGGCTATGCGGCCGGTCTATTTTCAATGTTAAAAGTGCACTATAGTACAAGGGAGGGTGGGGTCAGGTAATAGCAAGGGCTGATGGGAGATTGAGGAGGGACAAAGCAGCCAGTTTAAACTGGTCTGGCAGTGTCCCTGCGACAACGCCCTGCTGGAGAAACAATAGGACAGGAGAAAGGGGAAGGGGAAGAGGCACAATTTCCCATGGAAGTCACTTTTTAACATGTCTTTTTCCAGGGCCCATAGTCTTTGGGCAAAAGGCTGGCCATTAGTCCTCTCCAAAAACCAGTGGCGAACTTGCTTTCGTCACAGTCATTATCACATAAAGCCAGGGTGAACAGATTTTGGAAATAAAAATCCAGGACATCCATGGGGGGAAGGGAGGCAGGATACGTAAATAGCGTTTTCACAACTATGGTCTGAGGAATACATGTTGGTATTCCTGACACTATAGTGTTCCTTTAAGCAAATCAAAGGAACATTTTGGTTACCATAACAACTTCATATATGTGAAAATGCTATGATGCCAGGAGACCCCTGGGCGCTATTTTGCCTTTAAGGGGTTAAATCGCTCTCACATAGTTTAAACCCAAAGGCATCCTCCTGCTCCAGATCTCCAGGTTGCTCATTGGTATTCGGTAGACATGTGCAATTCGTTTCGGTCCGAATGTGAATTCAGACGAATTTCGGGCAATTCGGACGCTTCCGAATGTCCGAATAGCTGAATTGCCGAAGTGCCAAATTCCCGAAGTTCCGAAAGTGCTGAAGTGCCGAAGCACAGTATTGCCTAAGTACTAATATATTTACCCAGTGGAAGAAGAATGTTACACTGTATACAATTTTAAATAAAAATTATACAAACATAGCCAGGATTCAACTGTAAGCATTTGCAACACTTACAACAATCAGGTAACACACATTCATATAAAATGTAAGTTAGTTAGCCAGTCAATGGAATGACAGGAATGAATAAGTAGATAACTCCCTAATTCCCACAGTATTAGGGAGCTATCTACTAAAAGGCTGAAAGACCAAAATTGGTATTTCAGCCAAATTTACTAATACTAAGTAAAGATTACTTAGTATTAGTAAATTATGCCCCTACTTGCTATACAGTGAGTGGGGGCATGTCTATTAAACAGTGAGCAGCCTATGGCCCCCACCCCTGAACCCCTAAATTAGAATAAGGGGGGACCTATTTTCCTCCCCCTGGCCCCCACCCCTAAGCGGCGGGTGGTGGCCCTAAATTAGAATAAGGGGGGCCTATTGTCCTCCCCCGGCCCCCACCCATAAGCGGTGGGTGGGGGCCCTAAATTCGAATAAGGGGATGACCTATTGTCCTCCCCCCCAGCCCCCACCCCTGAGCGGCAGGTGGGGGCCCTAAATACCAATAAAGGGGGGTCCTCTTGTCCTGCCAGGGCCCTAAATTAGAATAAGGGGGACCTAATGTCCTCCCCCCTAACCCTCACCCGTGAGCGGTGGGTGGGGGCCCTAAGTACCAATTAGGGGGAGGACCTAATGTCCTCCCCCCTAGCCCCCACCCGTGAGCGGTGGGTGGGGGCCCTAAATAAAAAGTGGGGGGGACCTAATGTCATCCCCCCTGGCCCCCACCCCTGAGCGGTGGGTGGGGGCCCTAAATACCAATTAGGGGGGACCTATTGTCCACCCCTCCTGGCCCCCACCCCTGAGTGGTGGGTGGGGGCCCTAAATAAAAATGTAACCCCCCCAGGGTGGGGGCCCTAAATAAAAAGTGGGGGGGACCTAATGTCATCCCCCCTGGCCCCCACCCCTGAGCGGTGGGTGGGGGCCCTAAATACCAATTAGGGGGGACCTATTGTCCACCCCTCCTGGCCCCCACCCCTGAGTGGTGGGTGGGGGCCCTAAATAAAAATGTAACCCCCCCAGGTGACTAGTGGTCGCCAAAACCCTATTCACCCCCCTCCCCCAAAACATTAACCCCTACCTACCACCTCACCCTAAAAATAATGAGGGGGACACCTTTAACTAAGTACCTGTTAAAATAAAATAAAACTTACCATTTTATGTTTTCTTTCTTCTAAAATCTTCCTTTTTCAGCCCCAAAAAAGGCCAAATAAAAATCCATAATAACCGTCACACTTAAAAAAAAAAAAAAAACATCTTCACCCGTGGAGGGCTCTACGCAGACTAAGCTCTGCAGGGCGGGAGAAGGCTTATAAAGCCTTACCCCACCCTGCAATTAGGCTCAGAGCACTCTGATTGGTGGGTTTAAGTTATCCAATCAGAGTGTTCTGACAGGTATGAAGAGACTGACAGGTAAGTCTCTACATTTACCTGTCACAGCACTCTGATTGGTTGGCTTGAAATCCCCCAATCAGAGTGCTCGGTGTCATTTTACACAGCGTGGGACAGTTCTTTGGAATTTTCCCACGCTGTGTAATTTGACTCATAACACTCTGATTGGTTACTTAATCCACCAATCAGAGTGTTATGAGTCAAATTACACAGCGTGGGAAAATTCCAAAGAACTGTCCCACGCTGTGTAAAATGACACCGAGCACTCTGATTGGGGGATTTCAAGCCAACCAATCAGAGTGCTGTGACAGGTAAATGTAGAGACTTACCTGTCAGTCTCTTCATTTACCTGTCATAGTACTCTGCTACTTTAGGGCCCCCACCCACCGTTCAGGGGTGGGGGCTCAGGAGGGGGGAACCTTTTTTTTTTTTTTTTTAACAGTGAGCAGCCATAGGCTGCACACTGTTTAATAGACGTGCCCCCACTCGTGGTATAGCGAGTAGGGGCATATAAATTAATAATTACTTAGTATTAGTAAATTTGGCTAAAAGACCAATTTAGGTCTTTAAGCCTTTTGGTAGATAACTCCCTAATACTGTGGGAATTGGGGAGTTATCTACTAAGCGACTGCAATAGAATTCCCGAAATTCCGAAGGGTCGAAGTGCTGAAGTGTCAAAGTGTCAAAGTGCCGAAGTCCCGAATTTCGGAATGCCAAACTGAACCGAAAATTTTCCCCATGCACATGCCTAGTATTCGGCTTCTAAAACGGAGTGTCGGGAAATGCAGAGTAAAGGCAGTGTTTACATTGCCCTTAGGGACACATCCAAGTGGCCATTCCTCAGATAATCTGTAGGTTGTTCCCCCATCCCTCACTTATCTGTTCTGTAAGCTTCCCCCCATGCCTCACTTACCTGATCTGTAAGCTTCCCCTCCATGCCTCACTTACCTGATCTGTAGGTTGCCCCACTATCCCTCACTTATCTGATCTGTAGGATGTCTCTGCAGGTTGGGAGTTGCTGGCTGCACTCTGTGCTGCTCCCCTGCGGATTCAGTCAGGAGAGAGAAGCAGGAATAAGAGGTAGCTTCCTATCCCTGCCTTTCTCTATACACAGCGCCGGTGCCGGTATTGCAGTGTATTCTGAATTTAAAAAGAAAAATATCGGCACAAACTGAAAAATTCAGGGGAGGGGGAAGTGTCCCCCCTTTGCCCCACTGCGGACGCCCATGCCCTGAACGTGTTGTTTTTTTTTAAAGTTATATTTATGGCTTAATACTCAATATTTTGTCTTTGAAGGAATCCGGATCTAATTTTGTCCGGGGCCCAGATGGCTCTGTCAGTCCCTGATTCCTTACACTATAAAATCCTTTAAAATTAAGAGCAAATAAATGTTTGAGGCTAAAAAATACTGCCAGGTTTTTATGGTCAACATGTTCTTATACATGTATATTGTATCCACTGATACCAACCAACATTTAGTATTTACTGTTTTTTGCATTTTTCATGCTGAATATACATAAAAAGGATGCATTTCTATTTAATGCCATATGAACTCCACCATGGCACTCTATTTACAGCATGTGCACTTCACCTGCGATTGTATGAAGAAAGTTGCTTAGCCTTTCCATACGCCTGATTTGCAAAATGTCAGAGGTATTTATTGCAAACTTCTTACACACTAGTATAGAATACATTGTGGGGATATTTATGGGATAATAATAGTAAACAGTTGAGAATTGCCCACTATTTCAATTTTCAGATCCCAAAGATCGTTATCGTGTAAGTGAAATGTATTCCATATAAATAAAATCACAATTTGTTATAAAAATAGATACAATTTATTGTGACAATTTAAATAATAATAATAAGTAACATGTGTGATAATAATCAATGAATATTCAGTATAACATGGTATGCAATACAATGGCAATGTAAAAACATCTTCCAATGGCTAACAGCCTTAATTGTCAAGACAAGATTTATGACGGTAGTTCACAGAGACAAAGAAAAAGTTTCACACAGCGTAAAGCCATAAAACTAGCTAACAGTTAGAATAACCCTTTCAATGCTGGCTAAACCTCCTAGGTAATTAAGATCTATTCTCATGTAATTTTAAATAAAATAACAATTAAACCAGTTCATTAGTCACTTCCTGGAACCATCCAATAAGAGTAATCTACCATGTTCTATAAGCAGAATTTTAACTTGCCTAAACAGTTATTTTATCTTATTTTAGAGCAAATCAATACACCTGGATAAATATCATGATATGCTAACATTTGATAAATCACATAAATACATGATTATTCTAATTCCCTCTGCAGAATGGAATGGTTATAACCATATACTTCTTAGTTAACTAAGATTTCTAAATATCGAAATCTGATCGTGATTTATCCAGTCATATATCATGCTATTAGAAAAATGTTAATTAATTTAGATTAATTAAATGAGACCAGCATATTTACCAGTTAAAGAGATGTTCTCATCAGATGTTCTCAGGTAGCTAAGTGTCAAGGAATGTTTGTCATGGGTCTCTTACTCTGCTTTTCTTTCTTAGCCTGCTTCCGACTATCTTGCTCCCGACTGCTCACTCTCTTGCTTTCTCTGCATCCCTCTCTCTTCCCTTTGTCTTAACTTTTTAAAGGAAAATTCACTAGGTGGTAGACCAATAGAAACACTGGAGGTGTGGTTACCTTCCAGATAGCAATTTAAGTATTTGGTCTATAGAGGGCAGTCTCGTCCCACTAAACATACCTATCCAGGAAAGAGTTCCCTTTTCCTGGTGGGTATTTTGACGTCATTTAGCTTATCTTTATGGTTAATATAATTTAAGTTTACTCATCAGTTCAAAGGATTTTCTTTATGCTTTCTTCAGACTATGTGTCTCCAAATTCTGCTATAATTTCTAATATGACAGTTCGTAAATTTAGTCTCACCTTTCTCTTACAATGGGAATCTTGTGAAATTTAAAAAGTAAAATTAATTACTAAGTCTTATCTGGTCACTCGTGTCTGGGTTTTAGAATTAATCATATTTCATTAGCATTTAGCTAACAGTCTATCCATCCCCCGTTCTCATTCCTTATCAGTTGATTTGTATATACTAAGCATTCCTTAGCTTCTGGCAAAGTGGTTAGTCTTTTGTTAACTTGAAAATAACAAAATGGAGTATGCTCTGTTCAGATTGACTCTGACAATATACATTTTAATTTCTATAATAGCACAAAATGTCTGCCGACATAAATACCCTGACAACATTTAATTTTCTTAATACAGAATGAAGTAAATGTTTCCTGTGGTTAACTTGGCCTCTTTAGACCTAGATGATGCAGGGGAAATTTTAGTCAGATAGCGACAGATGTTAAAGGGATTCTATAGTATTAGGAATACATATCTGTATTCGTAACACTGTAGAGCTTTCTGCCCCTCACCCCCCCCTCCCTCATCCACCTACAAGGCCCGGTATGTAAATGGTAAAAAAAAAACTTTAGCCAATTCCAACACCTATCTCTCTCTGCGCTGGGTCGGTGTTCCGTCTCCTCCAACGTCATCTAACGGCGAGTGCATTGGCCATCCCCATAGGAAAGCATTACCTCAATGCTTTCCTATGGGGATTTTACTGACTCTTGGTGTCCTCATGTAGAGCATGTGGACGTCCAGCATTAGTTAGGCGACCAAAAGTCAGTCAGTCACTAGAAAGTCACTAGAGTCAGTCTTAGTCTTGCAATGTTATCATTGCAGTTTCTGTAATAGCGATGTGCATGGGCAAAAATTTGGTTCGGCACTTACGAAATTCAGAACTTCGGCACTTACGAAATTCAGGACTTCGGCAATTCGGCACTTTGGTTCAGTTCTGCACTTCCAAAATTTGGGACTTTGGCAATTCAGGAATTCGGGACTTCAGCAATTCCCTAACTCTAACCCTACCCCTAACCCTTACCTTGACCCTAACCTTAACCCTACCCCTAACTCTACCCCTAACACTGCTAGGGTTAGGTTTGGGGTTAGGTTAGGGTTATGGGGTAGGGGTAGGGTTAGATTCCTGTCATCATTCCCTGAATTTTCCCTCCCTCTCCTGTTTTACCACTTTTCAGAAATCCCAAGTACTTCGGCACTTCCAAAATTCGTTTCGGTTCGGCACTTCCGAAATTCAGCAATTCGGTTAGGCAATTTGGACATTTGGAAGTATCCGAATGTCCAAATTGTCGAAATTCGTCCGAATTTACATTCGGACCAAAACGAATTGGACATGTCTATTCTGTAAAATTGCAATGATTTACATTGCAGGACTAAGGGAGACTGGGACACTGCACCCGGATCACTTAAATGAGATGAAGAGGTCTGGGTGCCTATGGTGTCCATTTAATGTTTACAGTCTGGCATGGAAACCAGGTGTCAACCTTTAGCATTTCCTGTTGATCTCTAATCCAGACATTCACATTTGGAGAGTATTGTTAGGAATTCAAATAGATTTTAAAATGTATTTTAAACCTAAGGCCAAAATAGCCAAATTAACGTTAATTCTATTTTCAAATTGACTATTTTGGGTTTCAGTTTCAAAATAACTTTTAGCGATTACCATTGTTAAATGATTGCAACAGGAATGAAAACAAGTCCAAAGTCATTGATTGTTTTTCTTTCAGATAGTTTCCGTATAATGTATCAAATGGAAACTAAACTGGAGAGGGACAAAGAAAAAAACTGATTTGAAGATTTTGTCAGCTGACAACATTTAACCCCTTAAGGACCAAACTTCTGGAATAAAAGGGAATCATGACATGTCCCACATGTCATGTATCCTTAAGGGGTTAAATCATCCAAGAAGCTAATATGTGGCACAGGAATTTGGGGAGCATTATTGGTAGTTTGACAGATGTGTTTGATTAAAGTTGATAATTGACCATCACATTTTATATAATAACTATAATAACTAGTATTTCTATAGCGCCTTCGTCCCAGTGGGACTCAAAGCGCTTTTCAGCGCACGCTCTCGGAAATAACCAAATCTGAACAGTAATAGATGTCATTACTACCCAATTGATACGGAATGCTAATAAATATTCTGTACAGGAATAAAGAGACCAAGCATGGGAGGCATTATGCTTTTTTACAGACAAGCATGCCATGTGCTGAATACTCTAATTCTAAATGAAGATGCAATAAACAAAGCATTGAGAGAAATCAACATATGACATGATTTTTATGTCAACTCCAGCATTTTCATGTACACACAACTGATTTTCACAGAAGTTAAGAGAAGATGCAAGACAATTGCTGTAGACGCATTTCTCAAGAAAGCTTGCATTGAAATATTGGAAAGTAAACAAAATCATGCTTTTCTTCACTAATAAGTTATTGTAATGAAAAGTGTTGTTACGTCTCTTAAATATTAATAAAAATGTAATTACAATGCATTTATTTTTAAATTACCATAGTTTTATTATGCGGTGGACCGCCTGGACCCCCCACTGGGTGCCTCCGCCAATCGCTGCTGCCTAGTAATTCTTGATTACCATAAGCACCGCGCTGGAACGCCATAACCACCGTAAACCCCGCAGCCAGCGTTACAGCTTGGTTGGGGTTTCACTGTCCTCCACCCACCCTGGACCCAAGACCTCTCCCAATCCAGAGAGTAAAGCAGAATAGCTCTTACAAGAGCTAGTGATTATAATCCAAGGGAGTATAATAAGTATTGCAATCCCCAGAGTGAATATAGTTGTTCCCTCCACACGAGACGAGGCTCTATGTTGAGGGTGAAGAGGAACTGTTTAATGGCAGCCACAACTGGCCTTATATGCAAGTCCCCATGCAAGGGGTTTACTATAACATATTCCAGGGGCATTCTCCACTGGACCTGAGAGGGGACTATGACAAAGTACACAACTTAATGACATTGGCTCTCAGGTCCAGGAAACAGGATAATCCCTCCCTTGTGCCTGAGAGATAATTGAGTCAGGAACTGTACTAAACTAAATTATCTCCAGGTACAGAAAACATATTTTTTTCAATAACCCATAAGTACCCCAAAAACACATGTAAACCCCACAAAAGTCATATCCCCTGATAGCACATATCTGGGAAACCAACATATCCAAAAATCCCCCAGATTGGTTCAGGGGTTCGGGATTGCCATGGAAGTCATAGTTTTGATCGACCGTTCCTATGCCCAAAACAGTTCCAGGGAATTAGGGCTATTGGTCGGTCTCTCTTTCTGGAGCACAAAAGTACATAAATCACATAACTTCTTAAAGGGCCCATAGTGGCAGGCCCTAACTAATGCAAATTCAATAGGGCTGAAAGGGAGAATATTGTTGGTAAGTATCAAAGCACAAAAATTCAATACATACAAAAAAAACCCTTCAGTGACATATTACCATGTGCATTAATCGTAGCCTTACTAAGATGCATGTGCTGGCATGCATCTAAGCACTTAACTAACCAGTAGGGAGGCAAACAAGAGTGTTTTTTTATTATTATTTTGAAACCGTATAGTGCAAGGCTAGTAGATTTTCCCTCCCTCTGTCCTCACTGAAATACACAGCTTGAAACAAACATAAAAATAAACACATTTCAAAAGTTAAGTTTCTAGACTGAGAAAACTTAGCTTTATTTTTAGTGGTTCAATACTGCCATCTTCAGCAATTAAACAATCTGCTGTTTTTTTTCTATATAGTAATACAATATATTATCACATTATTTTCTGTACTGTTGCATAAACATATTTATGAGTGATCAATATGTAGAAAGGATACATAATATGTGTGAAATGTGTTTTAAGGAAAAATAATGAAATAATGAGGTTCTAGAGACATCATAATGAGAAAAAAAAGGTTGAGTTACATTATTATCCCTAATACGCTGTTTACTGTTATGTATATTTTATATTACATTATTTATTTTTCTTTTAGCAGGGCTAAAGCTAGGGTTAGAGTTTCTTTAATCGTAGGGCAGCAAAGAGAGAAACATGTACCAAAGTCTCCCGCTTTCCATTTAGTTCCGGTATGCTCCTTCTGGTATGTGGAATGCAACGTGCGTTCCAGTGCCCTACATGGGTGCGTCGCTTATTCCGGTTTATCGTCTCTCCTGTTAAGTAGAACACAACATGCATTTCAACATATCTGCAACAGAGTTGCATGTCAGCAACAGAGCTGACATGTCCATATTTAAACAAGGGAGGTTTCTGATAGAAGTGGGAGGTTTTTTCATGTCTTTAATTTGTGGAATGCAACATTAGCCCATGCGATCCATATAGATATTAAAAATACATGGAACAAACAAAGTAGTTTTTCTATGCATCATTGTAATTCTATACATCAATAATAAATAAAAAGAATCATTTAAATAAAGACCTGTTAAAATCCTATATATTAAAAATATTTATATTAAAAATCATGTATCATTGTTGGGAAGTATGTGTATATAAGTGTATTTAAAAAAACAAACTATCCAATAGAAGTGTGTAAGAAATAAATATCAAAACAGGTAAGCGACCTAAAGCGCAGTAAATGGTTCTCCAGGGATTGGGAGGTTAACTCATAAAGTGACACAGTTCAAAATATTGATTTAGACCTTGAGGGGTCAGGGTTTTAAAATAAAGAGGATATGAATTAACTCCATCCCAATGTTTTTGGTGTAGTCACCCCCCTCTCCAATCCTTCTTGACCAATTTAATTGCACAAAAGAGTAATCCTTCTGGATTTTGGTTGTGAAACAACTTAAAATTGTTGGAGACACTGTGTGTCTCCAATCCTTTCTTGATGTTTCTCACATGCTCTGCTATTCTTATATTTAAACAATGGACAGTCCTCCCTATATATAGGGGATTGCAAGGGCATTTTAATAAATATATCACTTCTTTAGAGTTACAGGTTAAATGATTGTAAATTTTCTATTTGTATATGGTTCCATGTCTGTTATATGCTGTGACAAAACACATTTTGTCACTGGATTGTTAGGTGACAAGCTGCCCTTTTCCCCTGACTGTTGGAGGAGCCTGATTGCCAGCCTCCTTCCGCATAACTATGGCCCCTGAGAGATTGGGCCCTTTAAAAACATTATTTGGGCTAATGGATTTATATTGTGCTGCTGCTGGCCCTTTAAGAACTGCATTGTGGCTTATGGACTTGTATTGGACCATGCTGGTCCTTTAAGAACCGTCTGGGGACATATTGAGACTTTGTGTGACAATGCCCCTTTAAGACGGTGTCCCCAGTGTCCCCAGACTTAGTTAGAAAATTTTGTTCATTGCTATTTTCCACTTGGTTCAGTAAATGGGGGAAAAATATATTTGATTTGATCTTCCTTAAAACTGGGTTTAGCTAAAAAAATGTTGATGGTATTTACATTTACATTTAACTTTGATTCATTTGCTACACCTTATGTATGTACATTATTTGTATTCTATAGAAGTGGTCTATGGGATTCCACTCAAGGTGTTTTTGAGCTTAACATCCATTTCTATATTGTGCACTTGTTTTAAGATATTTACAAATACCCTTTGTTTTCTTTAATTTTCCCTGGTGGTCGAGTGTCACTCTTCCTCGTGGTTCGTGGGCTAGCTCTCGCGATCTCCAGTCAGAGCGGTGCTCTGGTAGCCCACAGCAATGCTCTGATTGGTTGGAGATTGCGAGGTTGGCTCTTCCCCAGGGAAGACTGTACGCAGGGGCCTAGCACCCGGCGGCATAAAGGGCAAGCTGCCGGGCCCCCCTCCTGTGTCGGGTCCTCGGTCTCTGACCAAGGACCCGACATGTCATGTCATGGTGATTTAGGCGGCAGCGAGGCCCCAATCAGCGCAAGGCCTTAGGTGGTGGCCTAAATCACCTAATTAGAGAGCATCAATGCCCCTATAAACAGATTTGCATTGATTTTGGAAATTACAGGCTAAAATATGAGCCCCAGTCCTAATACATTTAAATTTGACAAATTGATTTTCTTGGATTTTCTAGGCCTATGTTGAAAGAGTATGGCACCCTTTTGAGAGAGTATGGCACCTTAAGAAAGAAAACATGATGCCATACATGATGCTTCCGAATTGCTGAATTTCCAAACCGAATTGCTGAAGTGCTTCAGATTTCTGAAAAGTGGCAAAACAGGAGAGGGAGGAATCTAACCCCACCCCTACCCCTACCATTTACCCTAACCCTACCCCTACCAATGTTAAAGAGGTAGGCTTAGGGGTAGGGTTAGGGAATTGCCAAAGTGCCGAATTCCAGAAGTGCCAAACCTCCGAAGTCTCGAATTTCGGATGTGCCGAGCTGAACCAGATTTTTGGCCCATACACATCCCTAGTATTTTGAGTTGTTTGATATAACCAATTTATAATGGATAGGCTTAACAAAAATAGGCACAAGCCGAGGGCCAGAAGTCAGAGTAGTTGGTTTGTAGTTGGTCAATAAGACAATACAGGCAGCTGACAGAGTAAACAGGCCAAGCCTAGGTCAGGATTCCAGAATAAGCATTCACAAAATCATTCAACTCAACAGTTTATAGCTCTGTATGGAAGACTCTGAAAAGTCTGTTATACAGAGGCCAGGTATAGATATTTTGCATGCTGATATTTCCAGACACTGTTTGCAGACTGCGGGGGGAGGAGGGGGAGAGTCCTGGAAGGAAAGTGCTTTCCACAAAGTGTCTGGACATCCACTGATTCAAAAGTAAAAGATTTAGAGGACTAAATAAACAAAAGTTTTTGCATTGTAGACAGCATGTACACATCATTTTTATCTTTGTAGTGAAGAGCCAGCAACTCATCCTGGTGTAAAATTGATGTTGGGTCTCTACTGTTTGCCACTTGATTTGCACAAAGTGCAACATGGATACATGCACAAACATGTCCAACATAAAAAAATTAAAATAAATAACTGGCTCACAAACTAGTTGTGATGCCAGGTGTAACCACAAATTGTCATATTGCAGGGGCACTGATGTTTAGGGATGCTGAACTTTCATCTAAGAAAGGGTTCGTTCTGAGTGCCTCCTTGAAGATTGTGGTGTGTTTGAATCACCATCACTGGAGGACTCACTTAACTGCTTTATATCTTAGACTGTCACTAATGCAGGGATGGGGAACTCCTATTGTCCGACACCCGGGAGGGACAGTTCTGGGTACCAGACAAGAATATTTATTTTTCACCTCTAGCCTTGCTGCAAGAAAGGGGTTGGCTGCTGAGGGTCCAACTGCTCACAAACTGGAAACAGACCTCTATGAGAAGCCTGTGATTGGACCACGAGGGCCCCAGTGACGCCTGAGGGGTCGCTGGATTCTAGGTGAGGCAGTTTGCACAGGAAATGTACCCCCACCCTCCAAAATGGTTGGAGTAAAGCTTTAAAGAACCACTAAAGTCCCCAATGTTACTTTCATCACAATGCAGTAGTCCTGGTTTTTTAACCCTTAACCCCTTAAGGACCAAACTTCTGGAATAAAAGGGAATCATGACATGTCTCACATGTCATGTGTCCTTAAGGGGTTAAAAGTAAAACATTAAAGTTTTAGTAAAAACTGCAATGTTTTCATTGCAGGGTTAAATACACCTCTAGCGGCAGTCTTCGAGACAGCCACTATAGGTGCTTCTTACTCTAGCACTGATGAATGAATAGGATGAATGAATAGGATGAGATGAATGGAATATTTTGCTTCAGAAATTATGGCATTTAGAAGTATCAAATAAACACAAAAAAAGCAAGAAAATAAGAAAAAGTATAATAAATGCTTATGTATACCTCCTAATTGGGGGATAACCCCTGTAGAGAGATGAGAAAAAGAAAAGAAGCAGAGGATACAACATACTATATAAACAATGGAATACTGAAATAAATATATATATATAATATAACGTAACTTAATAAAAGTATAAATCCCTAAAAGGATCCCTAAAAAGATTAAAGGGAAATCACTAGTGATGTCCCGAACGGTTCGCAGGCGAATATTTCCTGGCGAACATAGCGTGTTCGCGTTCGCCATGGACGGCGAACATATGCGATGTTCGGTCCTCCCCCTATTCGTCATCATTGAGTAAACTTTGAACCTGCACCTCACAGTTAGCAGACACATTCCAGCCAATCGGCAGCGGACCCTCCCTCCCAAACCCTCCCACCTCCTAGACAGCATACAATTTAGATTAATTCTGAAGCTGCATTCCTTTTTTTTTGTGTGTTTGTGTTTATTATACATTAACCCCTTAAGTCCGGAGGACGTAATATTACGTCCTGCAGGAACCGGCTCTAAACGCCGGCGGGCGTAATATTACGTCCTCGCCATAATGGCCGCCCACGTGGCCGGCGCTAATCGCCCGCTGCAGATCGCGGTCGGGGGGGATGCCTGGCCCCCCAGGCAACCCCCCCTGTGGCCGGTGACCGCGATCTGCAGTCTCTGATCGCAGTGACAGGCTGTCACTGCGACCAGTATTAAGCATGTGTCAGCCGATTTCAAATCGGCTGACACATGCGGCCGGCGGCGTTCCCCTTCTGCAGATCGCGGTCGGGGGACTTACCTGGCCCCCCAGGCAGTCCCCCTGGGGTCAGTGACCGCGATCTGCGAAGTCTGAGATCGCAGTGACAGGCTGTCACTGCGATCTCAGAGCTCTCTGATCGCAGTGACAGCCTGTCACTGCGATCAGTGTTACATGTGTCAGCCTATTGGCTGACACATGTAACTGGCACAGTGATCCCCCTGCAGATTGGAAGGGGGGAGTGCTTGTACCACCCAGGCACTCCCCCCTGTGGTCAATTACCCAATCTGCAGGAGGTGATCACAGTGACAGGCAGTCACTGTGATCACTGATCCTGTGTCAGCCAGTGATGTGACATCACTGGCTGACACTGTCTCTGCCCCCTGTCCTGTAATAAAAATAAAATATTAGTTCAAAAAATAAATGTAAAAAATTACAGTTACAAATAAAATATACTTAGATCATATATATTATATATATATATATATGATCTAAGTATATATATATATACACATACACACACACACACATTTACACATACACGACGTGTATTTAAATATTAATAAATATATATATATATATATATATATATTAATATCAAATTACACGTAGACTGATACTGATTAAATATATATATAATTATTGTTATATATATATTTATATATAATATAAAAAAATATATATGTAAATACGTAAAAAAATAAAATTAAAAAAATATTTAAAAATAAATAATTAAAAAATATATAGATGTGTTATTTCGTTCTAACTGTATTGTGATATTAATATATATATTTATATCAAAATACACGTAGAACAAAATAATATATATATATCATAATATATATATATCTATATACATAAATATATACGTATATATCACTATATATATACCTATATATAAATAAAAATATTAAAAAAAAATTATATATATATATATACGTATATATACACATATGTATATATATACATATATTAATTCTACACATATATTTATGTAATAATTTTACATAATTAGGTATCCTAATTAATTACAATTAGCGGGACCTGCCTGACAACCCATGCCGAAAGTATAGGGAATTTAATTTGCTAGCACTATATTTAACCCTATAACTTTCCAAGACACCATAAAACCTGTACATGGGGGGTACTGTTTTACTCGGGAGACTTTGCTAAACACAGATATTAGTGTTTCAAAACAGTAATATGTATTACAACGATGATATCGCCAGTAAAAGTGACGTTTTCTGCATTTTTCACGCACAAACAGCACTTACACGGACGATATTATTGCTGCAATACTTTTTACTGTTTTGAAATACAAATATTTGTGTTGAGCGAAGTCTCCCGAGTACAACAGTACCCCACATGTACAGGTTTTATGGTGTTTTCAAAAGTTACAGCGTCAAATATAAGGCTTGTGTTTCATTTTTTTCACATTAAAATTCGCCAGATTGCTTACGTTGCCTTTGTGACCCTATGGTAGCCCAAGAATGAAAATTACCCCTATGATGGCATACCATTTGCAATAGTAGACAACCCAAGGTATTGCAAATGGGGTTTGTCCAGACTTTTTTAGTAGCCACTTAGTCACAAACACTGGCCAAAATTGGCGTTTTTTGCATTTTTCACACACAAACAAATACTAACGCTAACTTTGGCCAGTGTTTGTGACCAAATGGCTACTAAAAAAGACTGGACATACCCCATTTGCAATACCTTGGGTTGTCTACTATTGCAAATGGTATGCCATTATGGGTGTAAATTTAATTCCTGGGCTACTATACAGTCTCAAAGGCAACGTAACCAATCTGGCGAATTTCAATTTCAAATGTAACGTGCTATATTTGACCCTGTAACTTCCCAAAACACCATAAAACCTGTACATAGGGGGTACTGTTTTACACGTGAGACATCGCTGAATACAAATATGTGTATTGTATTGCAGTAAAAGCAAACAGTATTTTGACATCCACAGTTAAAATGTCACATAGAACAAAAAAAAATTAAAAAATTATTTTTTTCTCCCATTTTTTTATACATTTTTTATATTAAATTATGTTCAATACCTAAATATTTGATGTTAAATGAAAGCCCTGTTTCCCCTGAATAAAATGATATATAATAAGGGGGGGTACATTTAATATGAAAGAGGTGAATTACGGTTGGACAGACATATAGCGTAAATGCCAGGTTTTGTTTACGTTTTGTTCTGTTCACAACTTGTACATTTGGCTGCGGTGTTAAGGGGTTAACCTCCATAGCCAGTAACTTGTGTTTATTATACATTATCCCCCCCCATAGCCAGTAACCTGTGTTTATTATACATTATCCCCCCATAGACAGTAACCTGTCTTTATTATACATTATCCTCCCATAGCCAGTAACCTGTGTTTATTATACATTACCTCTCCATAGCCAGTAACCTGTGCTTATTATACATTATCCCTCCCAGAGCCAGTAACCTGTGTTTATTATACATTATCCTCCCCATAGCCAGTAACCTGTGTTTATTATACATTATCCCCCCATAGCCAGTAACCTGTGTTTATTATACATTATCCTCCCATAGCCAGTAACCTGTGTTTATTATACATTATCCCTCCATAGCCAATAACCTGTGTTTATTATACATTATCCCCCCATAGCCAGTAACCTGTGTTTATTATACATTATCCTCCCCATAGCCAGTAACCTGTGTTTATTATACATTATCCCCCCAATAGCCAGTAACCTGTGTTTATTATACATTACCCTCCCATAGCCAGTAACCTGTGTTTATTATACATTATCCCTCCATAGCCAGTAACCTGTGTTTATTATACATTATCCTCTCCATAGCCAGTAACCTGTGTTTATTATACATTATCCCCCCATAGCCAGTAACCTGTGTTTATTATACATTATCCTCCCATAGCCAGTAACCTGTGTTTATTATACATTATCCCTCCACACAGACACACAGCAGTAAAACATCCCCACAATGCATCCTAATTCCCTCCCTCTATCCTGGAGATAATTGAGAAGTAATTCAATTATCTCCCAGGACAGAGGCAAGACTCCATTATACACGTGGGGACACAAAGACAGTAAAACACGTTAAAATACATAAAGTCACCTTGTCTACATATTAACACACTCACATAAAATAACATACCAAATAGACATGTATTCGTTAAACTGTACGAACAGGAACCAGGTGGTGGGGGAGAAAAGAGAAGAATATGTGGGAAAGGAAGAGGAGATGCTGGGGGAAGAGGAGGAGGAGAATCTGGGGGAGAAAAGAGAAGAATATGTGGGAAAGGAAGAGGAGATGCTGGGGGAAGAGGAGGAGGAGAGGAAGAGAAGAATCTGGGGGAGAGGTGGAGGAGGAGATTCTGGGGGGTGAATGGGAGAGGAGGAGATGCTAGGGGGAGAAGGGGAGAGGAATAGGAAAATCTGGGTGGGAGAAGAGGAGATGATGGGGAGAGGAGAAAGAGATGCTGGGGGATGAGAAGAGGAGAATTAGTTCGGACAACTGTATTTTTTCTAAACTTAAACCTCAGTATTCAGGTTTAATTGCTGTTTTTTCACTTTGATGAAAAAAAGTTGGCGGTTTGTGCACTCAGGCTCAAAAAGGTTCACTGCTATAGTCTCTTCATAGAAGTATCAAGTTTTATCTTTTAAGATATACATATGGCATGTAAAGTCCAAATAAAAGAAAGGGTGAAAAGAAGAAAAAAGAGAAACTATGCAGCTGAACAGGCAAACATTTTGCTGCAAAAGGGTCAGGGCAAGTGCATCTTTGCAGCATTACTTCCTTTTTACTATTGGTATTCTATGGGTTAGTTCAGCGTTATTATAATGTACAATAATAATTTTAGATTGTTTGTAGATGCAAATTTGTTATTTTCATTCCTCTTTCAGAGTGTTACTTACAGATCAATAAGTCTTCTCTCTATACTCCCAATGGACTCTTTCCTAACAGATGCTGAATGTAGCAATCCTCTCCTGTTTTGGTTGTACCTAAAGGCTATATCACTTTTAAACAAGTGCAGTAGTATTTATACCACAGATTTAGCAATCACTTGCTGTCGTGAACCCTGTGAGGTATAAGGCATACTGGGACCTATTTTTTTTTAAAGTTTATTTATATTTACATCTACCAAGGAATTGCTGATAATTAATAAGAGAACTGCATGTTTTAGTATTAATGAAGAGATTTTGGTGTATTGCAATTACATCACTTAATTCACTTTTGTGTTTGTTTATGCAGCCCCAGCCACACTTTCTCTGGCTGTTACTCAAAACAGCCTCCATGAGACAAAATTGTTTCATTATACTCTACTTATAATTGCCAGCCCACAGGGAAATAAATTTCTCTGCCAGAGCCACTAGTCAATGATATAATGCCAGTAAAGTTGATGAAAATATTAGTTCATTCCCTTATTCCAAACAGTATTTTCACTGGATGAGAAATAAGGTGATAGCGCACCAATGGTAAGTAGGCAGGATAAAACCTATTAATAAAAACATAAAAGCGACACATCGCAGACTGTATAAAGTGGTATCCGTATAGCAAGCATAAAGGACACATACATATTTAAGAGCCCTATATACTTCCAGCCGCGGGGAGGGAGACCGACTGTCTCTGCTCCCAATACAGAGTCCTGCTGCTGGGGAAAGGAGACTGGGCTCTCTTTTCCCTGTAGGACACTCTGCCGCTGGGGAAAGGAGACTGGGCTCTCTATTCCCTGCACATTAGTAATCTGCCGCTGGGGTGAGGGGGTAACAAGCTCCTCTCCCATATATACTTCCAGCCTCTGTGGAGGGAGACCGACTGTCTCTACTCCCAATACAGAGTCCTGCTGCTGGGGAAAGGAGACTGGGCTCTCTATTCCCTGCTGGGCACTCTGCCGCTGGGGAATGGAGACTGGACTCCCAATTCCCAAAAAATAACGCTGCCGCTGGGGATCTGAGTCGACTGCCCAGCATCCCTGTAGCTCACCCTGCCGCTGGGGAGGGAGGACGCTGCTCTCCTCTCCCTGCAAGGGGAGTGTGCCGCCAATTTACCTCCCTGAAGCTGCGGTTAACCGCAGCTTAATTGACGAATACAGGGTGGTCTTTGTTCGTTTACAGAACACGTGGCGGCAGCCATTTTAAAAGTCCCGTACAGCCAGCTGTGTTCGGCACTTAAACTATGGAACTAAAAACGGACACTTAATTGCACGAACACCGCTGAGCCGTCTGCCGCCTGGTTCCTGTTCGTACAGTTTAACGAATACATGTCTATTCGGTATGTTATTTTATGTGAATGTGTTAACCCAGATAGCTATGCCATGGAGCCCATTCGTGTAGTTAAAGACTTTGGCTCCATGGCAATTGAACTGTGTGAATAGGATCTGAGCGCTATTCGGTAGTTTTGTGCGCTCAGATCCTAGCTATCTGGAGATATGTGAAATGTCTGTGTTTTATGTAGACAAGGTGACTTTATGTATTTTAAAGTGTTTTACTGTCTTTGTGTCCCCACGTGTATAATGGAGTCTTGCCTCTGTCCTGGGAGATAATTGAATTACTTCTCAATTATCTCCAGGATAGAGGGAGGGAGTTAGGATGCATTGTGGGGATGTTTTACTGCTGTGTGTCTGTAATTTGTGTATGTCTGTCCCTTGTCACAGTCTTCCATCTGGTCCCCTAGGGGAGTGTCCACCAGGTCGGAGACTTGCATAAATAAACACACACACAGCACCCCTGTCACACCCAGCAACCCTCTCACACACACAGCACCCGTACACACAAACACATACACTGCACCCCTCAATGCAGTGTGTGTGTGTGTGTGTTTGTGTGTATGTATTCAGCAGTCTGTGTGTATATACTCAGCAGGCTGTCAGTGTGTACTCCGCTTTCTGTGTGTGCGCGTATTCAGCAGTCTGTATGTATTCGGCAGATTGTGTGTACGTATTCAGTGGACTGTGTGTGTATGTATTCAGCAGTTGGTGTGTGAATGTGTTCAGCAGTCTTTGTCTATGTATTTTATGTATGTATTGCATTTGTTGGAGATACTAATAAATATAAGCCTAATTTTATCTATAATTTAAATATTCCTGTGAGTTGTGTGTAGGCAGGGCCCCAGTGCACTGCTTTGCCTGGGGGGCCATAATTTTGTTAGGATGGCACTGCTGGGTGGGTGGGATGGAGGGCTGCGAGGGAGCAGCGACTCACATGCTGTTAATTTCCTGTTTCCCGGCGGCATCAGGGGAGGGAGCAGTGCTGAAACAGCAGGTAAGTCAGTGCTCCCTCGCACCCACACCTCCTCACAGTAGCGGGAAGAAACCGGATCCACTAGGTAGGGAGCCTGGGTGAACTTCAAACCCCCACCCGCACCAAAAATGTTTAAACATTATTTATATGCTGGGAGGGAGAGGGGGATATGCTGGTGGAGGGGAGTTATGCTGGGGCAGTGAAGGAAAGATGCCAAGGGGAGAGAAGAAGAAAATCTGGGGGAGAGAAGAAGAGATGCTGCAGGGAGAGAAGAGGAGATGCTGGGGGGAGAGAGGAGCAGATGCTGGGGGAGAGGAGGAGATGCTGGGTGGTGAGAAGAGGAGATGCTGGGGGAGAAGGGAAGATGAGAGGAGAATCTGGGGGAGAGGAAAATCTGGTTGAGGAACTGGAGAATCTGGGGGAGAGGAGGAGGAGATGCGATTAGGAGATGCGATGAGAAGATGCTGGGGGGGATAAGGGGAGAGGAGGAGATGCTGGGGGGATAAGGGGAGAGGAGGAGATGCTGGGGGGATAAGGGGAGAGGAGGAGATGCTGGGGGGAGAAGGGGAGAGGAGGAGATGCTGGGGGGAGAAGGGGAGAGGAGAATCTGGGGAGAGAAGAGGAGATGCTGCTGGGAGAGAAGAGGAGATGCTGGGAGAGAAGAAGAGAATCTGGGGGAGAAGATGAGGAGATGCTGGGGGAGAGAAGATGAGAAGCTGGGGGAGAGAAGAGGAGAGGAGGAGGTGATGCAGGGGGAAAAGGGGAGAGGAAGAGGAGATGCTGCGGTGAGAGAAGAGGAGATGCTGGGGGAGAGAAGAGGAGAAGCTGGGGGAGAGAAAAGGAGATTCTAGGGGGAAAGGTGAGATGAAGAGGAGAATCTGTGGGAGAGGAGAAGATTCTGGGGGGAGAATGGGAGAGGATGAGATTCTGGGGGAGAATGGGAGAGGAGGAGGAGATGCTGGGGGGAGAAGTGGAGATGTTTGGGAGGTGAGAGGAGGAGATGTTTGGGAGGGGAGAGGAGGAGATGCTGGGGAGAGAAGAGGAGATGATGGGGAGAGAATGGGAGATGCTGGGGGAGAGAAGAGGAGATGCTGGGTGGAGAAGGGGAGATTAAGAGGAAAATCTGTCGGAGAGAAGGGAAAAGGAAGAGGAGAATCTGGGGGAGAAGAGGAGGAGGGGAATCTGGGGGAGAAGAGGAGGAGAAGAATCTAGGGGAGAAGAGGAGGAGGAGAATCTGGGGAAGAGAAGAGGAGAATCTGGGGAAGAGAAGTAGAAAATCTGGGGGAGAAGAGGAGGAGAATCTGGGGGAGAAGAGGAGGAGGAGATGCTGGTGGAGAGAAGAGGAGAATCTGGGGGAAGAGGAGAGGAGGATGAGATGCCTGGGGAGAGAAGGGGAGGAGAGGAAATATAGAATTTGGGGAGAGGAAAAGGAGAATCTGGGGGAGAGAAGATGAGAATCTGGGGAGAGGAGGAGGAGATGCTGGAGGAGAGGAGGATGAGATGCTGGGGGGGAGAAGGGGAAAGGAAGAATAAAATTTGGGGAGAGGAAGAGGAGAATCTAGGGGAGAGAAGCGGAGAATCTGGGGGAGAGGAGGAGGAGAATCTGGGGGAGAGGAAGAGGAGAATCTGGGGGAGAGGAAGAGATGCTGGAGGGCAGAAGGGGAGAAGTTGAGAAAGAGATGCTGGGGGAATAGCAGAGGAGGAGGAGGAGGGGAGAGGAGGAGATGCTGGGGGAGAAAGGGAAAGGAGAATCAGGGGGAGAGGAAGAGGAGATGCTGGGGAAGAAAGGGAGAGGAAGAGGAGAATCTGGGGGAGAGGAGGAGCTTCTGGGGGGAGAATGGGAGAGGAGATATGGGGGGTGGGGAAGTGGAGAGGAGAATCTGGGGGAGAGAAGAGGAGATGCTGGGGGAGAGAAGAGGAGATGCTGGGGGAGAAGAGGAGGAGTAGATGCTGGGGGAGAGAAGAGGATAAGCTGGGGAAGAGAAGAGGAGAAGCTGGGGAAGAGAAGAGAAGCTGGGGAGAGGAGAGGAGGAGGATATGCTGCAAGGAAAGAAGAGGAAATGATGGGGAAGAGAAGAGGAGATCCTGTGGAAAGAGAAGAGGAGATGCTGGGGGGGAGAGAAGAGGAGATGCTGGAGGGAGAGAAGAGGAGATGCTGGAGGGAGAGAAGAGGAGATGCTGGAGAGAGAGAAGAGGAGATGCTGGAGAGAGAGAAGAGGAGATGCTGGGGGATAGGAATAGGAGAATCTGTTGGAAAGGAGGAGGAGATGCCGGGGAAGGAGGAGGAGAGGAAGAGGAGATTCTGGGGGAGATGCGGAGGAGGAGGAGATTCAGGGGGGAGAATGGGAGAGGATGAAGAGATGCTGGTGAGAAGAAGGGGAGAGGAGGAGATGCTGGGGGGAGAAGGGAAGAGGAGAATCTGGGGGAGAGGAGAAGAAGATGCTGGGGGAGAAGGGGAGAGGAGGAAAGGAGATGCTGGGAGGAGAAGGGGAGAGGAAGAGGAGATACTGTGGGGAGAGGAAGAGGAGATGCTGCGGGGAGAGGAAGAGGAGATGCTGCGGGGAGAGGAAGAGGAGATGCTGCGGGGAGAGGAAGAGGAGATGCTGCAGGGAGAGGTAGAGGAGATGCTGCAGGGAGAGGAAGAGGAGATGCTGCAGGGAGTGGAAGAGGAGATGCTGCAGGGAGAGGAAGAGGAGATGCTACAGGGAGAGGAAGAGAAGATGTTGCAGGGAGAGGAAGAGGAGATGCTGCAGGGAGAGGAAGAAGAGATGCTGCGGGAGAGAAGAGGAGATGCTGGTGGAGAGAAGAGGAGATGCTGGAGGAGAGAAGAGGAGAATATGGGAGAGAGAAGAGGAGAATCTATGAAAGAAAAGGAGGAGATGCTGGGGGAGGGAAGAGGAGAAGCTGAGGGCGAGAAGAGGACAAGCTGGGGAAGAAAAGGAGGAGATGCTGGGGGAGGGAAGAGGAGAAGCTGAGGGCGAGAAGAGGACAAGCTGGGGAAGAGAAGAGGACAAGCTGGGGAAGAGAAGAGGAGAAGCTGGGGAAGAGAAGAGGAGAAGCTGGGGAAGAGAAGAAGCTGGGGAGAGAAGAGGAGAGGAGATGCTGGGGGGAGAAGGGGAGATGCGGAGGGGGGAAGAAGAGGCGAATCTGGGGGAGAGGAGGAGGAGAATCTGGGGAAAGAATGTGAGAGGAGGAGATGCTGGGGGAGGAGAGGAGGAGATGCGGGGGATAGAAGGGGAGAGGAAGAGGCGAATCTGGGGAGAGAAGGGGAGCTGCTGCGGGGAGAGAAGGGGAGCTGCTGCGGGGAGATGTGGCGGAGAGAGAAGAGGAGATGCTGGGAGGAGAAGGTGAGAGGAGGAGCTGCTGGGGGAGAAGGGGAGAGGAGATGCTGCGGGGAGAGAAGAGAAGATGATGGGGGAGAGAAGGGGAGATACTGGGGAGAGAAGGGGAGATGCTGGGGGAGAGAAGGGGAGATGCTGGGGGAGAGAAGGGGAGATGCTGGGGGAGAGAAGAGGAGATGCTGGGGGAGAGAAGGGGAGATGCTGGGGGAAATAAGTGGAGATGCTGGGGGAAATAAGTGGAGATGCTGGGGGAGATAAGAGGAGATGCTGGGGGAGAGAAGAGGAGATGCTGGGGGGGAGAAGGGGAGAGGAGGAGATGCTGGGGGGGAGAAAGGGAAAGGAAGAGGAGGATCTGGGAGAGGAGGAGGAGGAGGAAAATCTGGGGGGAGAGAAGGAGGAGGAGATTCTGGGAGAGAGAAGAGGAGGAGATGCTGGGAGAGAGAAGAGGAGGAGATGCTGGGAGAGAGAAGAAGAGAAGCTGGGGGAGAGAAGAGGAGAAGCTGGGGAAAGAAGAGTTTTTGAGATGGAAGCAACAGGATTTGACGATCGATTGGACATGAGGGGTGAAGAAGAGGTTGGAGTCAAAAAGAACACCCAGGCAGCGAGCCTGCGAGGTAGAGGTGATGGTAGCGCTGTTGACTTGGAGGGAGACAGAAACAGGTGGAAAGACCAGAAGTTCTGTTTTGGACAGGTTGAGTTTAAGGAAGTGAGCAGCCATCCTTTTGGAAATCGAAGAGAGGCAGAGACATGAGTCAAGATGGGCAGAGAGAGAGATCAGGAGAGGACAGGTAGATTTGCGTGTCATCCGCATAGAAATGTTAACGGAAGTCAAAGGAGCTGATGAGTTTACCAAGGTAGGCAGTGTAGATAGAGAACAATAGGGGGACCAAGGACAGAACCTTGGGGAACGCCGACAGAGAGTGGTTGGCGGGAAGAGGCAGAGTCAGAGAAAGAAACAGTGAAAGAGCGCTGGCTGGGAGAGGTAGGACGAGCACCACGAGAGAGCAGTATCCCGTAGACCAAAATTATGGAGAATGCAAAGATGTTGTTGATGATCAACAGTGTCAAAGGCAGCAGAAAGATCAAGTAGAATTAGGATAGAGTAATGGCCATGAGATTTAGCAGCAATTAAATCGTTGGATACTTTGGTCACAGCCATTTCGACAGAATGACCAGTGCGAAATCCAGACGGAAGGGGGTCAAGCAGAGAGTTGGTTTCGAGAAAGTCAGTCAGTCTGGTGTACACAACTCTCTCGAGGATCTTGGAGGCAAATGGCAGTAGCGAGATAGGGCGGTAGTTGGATGGGGAGTTGGGGTCAAGGCTGGGCTTTCTCAGAATTGGGGTTACAATTGCAAGTTTGAACGGTGTGGAAAATGTGCCAGAGGAAAGGGAGAGATTAAATTTTTTTGTGAGTGGAAGAGCAAAAGAGGGAGACATAGTACGGATGAGATATGAAGGAATAGGATCGGGGGAACAGGTGGTGGGGCGGGAGGACCGGAGCAGAGCAGAAACCTCTTCTGCTGTAGCACGAGCGAATGAGTGTAGAGTGGTTGAGTGAGTGGGTTGGGTGATGTAATGGTAGGGGAAGGAGAGAAATTAGTGATTGTAACGGATCACCTGGCACCCCGACTCGGTACCTCCGTTAATGGATGCTCCTAGTGCTTCCTGAGGACTCCAAGCACTCTGGCAGACACCATAATCACCGAATCCAAGAAACCTTTTAAATTCTCCCAAGCGTATGAATGCTGTAGACCATTGAATAGGAACCATACGAATAGGCTTGTACCCCTAGCAGTCAACTGGAACAGCATACAATAAATCCTTCCCCCAATAATGAGACGACACATCACTTTGAGGTTAAAACAGGAACTCTCGACTGGCTCATCCAGCCTGGCTTTTATTACACTTGTACACTTACAGGCCACACCCAGGGGGAGGCATAAAATCACCAATCACACATCTGGTGCAACCCACACATTCCCTCCCCTCAGATAAACAGTTAAACCAATTATTACATACAATAAAAATACAGTTTTCACATACACACTGTAACTTTAAAACCATACATCCAATTTCAATATGCCCCAAATAACCCAGGGGCCATAGTCAGTAGGTAGGAGGCTAGCAAACAGGCTTCTCCAGGGCCCAGTGGCGAGGTTGGTTTCGCCACATTTCTCCCCTTTTCCAAACAGACTAACAGGGTACCTGACCTCTTGCCGGTCAGTGCCCTTGTTAGTCCAGCAGCCCACCCACAAAACAGAAACAGCAGTACAGCCCACCCACAATAAATGGTTACTACACCTGAGTAAGGGAATAACTTGTCCAGGTCCAGGTGCCTCACCACGGCTGTGTGGGGGACTGGTAGGCCGTTTTGGTGGGTTGCTGAGTGGGCAGAGACCAGCGGTACTCTGCCCTGATGCCAGCACTACCACGGGAGTAGTCTGGTTGGAGCCTGGTTGCTGGAGACCGACTGTCTCCCCTTTAGCTGCGCAGCTCTGCTGTTGGTGGGGCTTACTGTCTCCCCTTGGTGTGCTAAGCTGCCGCTGGGGAGAGGGGGTAACAAACTCCTCTCCCTTACACACTTTCAGCCGCTGGGGAGCAGGGCTGACCCTCTGTACTCCCTGTAGGCAGGGCGCAGAGACCACGGTCCCATCTGCCCTGGTGAGGGGCTTACTGTCTCCCCTTGGTGAGCTGTGCTGCCGCTGGGGAGAGGGAATAACAAACTCCTCTCCCTTACACACCTTCAACCGCTGGGGAGAGGGGATAACAGGCTCCTCTCCCTGCACCGTAGACTGCCGCTGGGGAGCAAGAACGGCACCTTCAGCTCCCTGTAACGCACACTGCCGCTGGGGATCTGGGCCGACTGCCCAGCATCCCTGTAGGGCCGGTAGAGAGACCGCAGTCCCATCTCCACCTGCCATCTGTGGGTCTTCCCAGGACCAATCCGTGAGGCCCCTCAACATTTGTGAGTAAGGGCCACCTGCTTCCCCACCTGGCAACTCTGGCTGCTGCTGGGGATCTGGGCCGGCTGCCCAGCATCCCGGTGGAGTGACCTTGGTCCCATCTCTACCTGCCTGTTGTGGTTCCTCACAGGACCAGTCTATGAGGACCCCCACTTCGGGTTCCTCCCGCCGCCTCAGGGAAAGACGGCTAACCTCCTCGGATGCAGCCTCTACCCGGCTGCTGTAACGCTCCTGCTGCTGAGCATACTTCCTCTCTTTTGCCAACCGGAATTCTCGGTCCAGCCTTGTGTTTCGCTCGGCCATGACCTGGTTCCAGATCACCCGGCGTGTCTCCATGGGTATATCATCCCCATACTCGGCCACTCGCTGCCTCACCTCGGCCAGCCAATCATCTCCAGAGCCAGAACCTTCCATACTTGTCTGCTCCCAGGGGCGCTGCACGACTGCTAGCGTTGCCCTCAATTTGTAAATCCAAATGAACTGTGTCTCCGAGCTGCTTTACCTCACACTAGGACGCCATCCCACCGCTTGCCACCAATGTAACGGATCACCTGGCACCCCGACTCGGTACCTCCGTTAATGGATGCTCCTAGTGCTTCCTGAGGACTCCAAGCACTCTGGCAGACACCATAATCACCGAATCCAAGAAACCTTTTAAATTCTCCCAAGCGTATGAATGCTGTAGACCATTGAATAGGAACCATACGAATAGGCTTGTACCCCTAGCAGTCAACTGGAACAGCATACAATAAATCCTTCCCCCAATAATGAGACGACACATCACTTTGAGGTTAAAACAGGAACTCTCGACTGGCTCATCCAGCCTGGCTTTTATTACACTTGTACACTTACAGGCCACACCCAGGGGGAGGCATAAAATCACCAATCACACATCTGGTGCAACCCACACATTCCCTCCCCTCAGATAAACAGTTAAACCAATTATTACATACAATAAAAATACAGTTTTCACATACACACTGTAACTTTAAAACCATACATCCAATTTCAATATGCCCCAAATAACCCAGGGGCCATAGTCAGTAGGTAGGAGGCTAGCAAACAGGCTTCTCCAGGGCCCAGTGGCGAGGTTGGTTTCGCCACAGTGATCTCTTCTCTGATTGTAGAGATCTTCTTAGTGAAGTGAGATGCAAAGTTTGTGGTGGACAAGGTGGTAGAAGGAGGGGGATTAAAAGGGTGAAGAAGAGCATCAAAAGTGTGAAATAAGTGTTTGGGTTGATGGGACAGTGTACTTATGAGGGTTTAAAGTAATTTACTTTTGCAGCGGAGAGAGCCAGGCTGTAGGAGCGCAGCATAAATTTATAGTGGAGGAAGTCAGATGCAAAGTGAGACTTTCTCCAGCAGCGTTCAGTGGTTCTAGAACATTTTAGGAGGTAAGGGATCAGCTTGGTGTGCCAGGGTTGTAGGTAATTGTAGGTCTTTCAGACACATTTACGAATACTAAGTAAAAATTACTTAGTATTAGTAAATTCTGACCCTACTCGCTATACCGCGAGTAGGGGCATTTCTACTAAACAGTGAGCCTCTGGCTGCTCACTGTTATAAAATAAAACAAACCCTAGTACCCCCCCCCCCCCCCGCCCGGCTGGTGGGGGGCCATAAATAACAATGAGGGGGGGAAGACCTATTGTCCTCCTCCCCTGCCCCCTCAGAGCGGTGGGTGGGGACCATAAATAACAATGAGGCGGGGGACCTATTGTCCTCCAGCCCCCCATCCCCCACCCCTGAGCAGTGGGTGGGGGCCATAAATAACAATGGGGGGGATCCTAAATGAAAATGCCCCCCTACTTTCCTACACTGTGTAAAATGACTCATAACACTCTGATTGGATGGATTTCAAGCCATCCAATCAGTGTTAGGAGTCATTTAACACAGCATGGGAAAGTTCTTTGGAATTTTCCCACGCTGTATAGAATGACACAAAGCACTCTGATTGTATGGATTTCAAGTCATCCAATCACAGTGTTCTGAGCCTAACTGCAGGGAGGGGCAAGGCTTTATAAGCCTTTCCCACCCTGCGCAGCTCAGTCTGCGCCGTGCCCTTGCCGGGTGAAGATGGATTCATTTTTTAGCATCGGGTTTTTTCTTTTTCGTCTGATTTTTTGGGGGGGCGCTCTGGTTTTTTTATTTATTTTTTACAAGTTCGACGGGTATTATAGTTTTAATTTGGCTTTTTTGGTGCTGAAAAACGAAGATTTTAGAAAAAAGAAGACATCAAATGGTAGTTAGTTCTTTTAATCCACCCTCACTATTTTTAGGGTGAGGGGGGTAGGTAGTGAGGTGATTGTTGTCATCCCCCCTCATTGTTATTCAGGGGTGGGGGCTCTAGAGTATTTTTTTTTTATTTTTTTATTTTTTTTTAACAGCGAGCGGCCACAGGCTACCCAGTAGTACTTATTTTAAAAAAGTATATTGCTTATAAAATCACTTGAACTTCAACTGAAGAGAAATATCGCAAGGACCATCTACACAGCAATACTTTTAATGTTTTTTTTCATACCTACAGAGTTCAGAGCTGACCTGAAGGGCTCTTAAATATGCAAGTGTCCTTTATACATGCTACACGGATACCACTTTATACAGTCTGCGATATGTCGCTTTTAGGTTTTATCCTGCCTACTTCTGCTAGTGTGTAATACACTTACCATTGGTGTGCTATCAACTTATTTCTCATCAAGATTCTATGTATGTATAACTGTTTTTATGGCATAACACTTGGGTGAATTTTTGCTGCACTGGTCATTGGGTATTATTGTGGCGTCATTTATCTTTAAACTTTTTTGAACATTTGGATTTTCACTGGGTTATAGTCAGGGAGGGGGTAGAAGCACCATTTCACGGTCAATAATATATTAGCAGTACTGAGAGTGATAAAGATTGCTATAGTAGTTTTAAGAATCTATATTTTAGGTTCCTCAGGGTCTTTTCAAATATGTACAAGCAAGGTATTTGACAATTTTTTTATTTACTTGTTCTTTTTTTTTTTTTTACATCTACTGCATGTGAGAAAAATAGCATTTTTGCTTATATACTAACATTTTAGACTCAGTGTAAAGATAAAGGGCACTGTATGCAGTCTTAAGCTTTTCATTTCGAAAATATTTTAAAAAGGATAAACAAATAAGAAAAAGAAAAATTGTGTAAATGTACATATATATTTTTATGCTTAAATTTGTCTGCAATCCATACACAAAGTTACATAGCTAGCATATAAATATCTCCTAATAAAGCATTTCTTGCTTCAAATAAATAGTATGCAAAAAATGTCCATCAAAATGTGCTGGGTAGGGGCGGAGCCTAGCAGCCAAGCTGAACGGCCGCACATCAGATGAGCTCCACACTAAAAAAGCCTGAGTTAAGCGTAAATAACCACATTAAGCCCTAAAACTGCCTGCTTTTCAACCTCCGAGAAGAGGGCTCACCACAGAGGCAGTGCAAAGGCAAGACTGCGGCCAAAAACAGAGACGACGTCCCGGGGATTGACCTGAGGCCTACAAGCGGCCTACTCAGACGGCACGGGGGAAGCGGACGATTCCACTGCTGACTGCAGCCTACTCACATGGAGATCTCCCCCCTCCCCCCCCCTCCGCCGGAGAGGGATATCCCGGCAAACAGCCAACAACTCAGGAGCATGGCACCACCCTTGGCTTACCTGCACTGCCAATCCAGCGCTGCATAACATGGCGGATGCCACGTGCCAGCCAAATCGCAGATCCCCACTGCCACCACTCTCTGAACGGCTGGACCGCCTGCTAGCTAACTTTTGGGCCAAGCTCTCGGTCCACAGGAGCACTCCAGCAGAGGTGCAATCACCAACAACCCCACAGGTCACCAAGCCACAGCCCGCGGCTCCAGGACGGGGCCAAGTTGCAGCATGGAAGGATGGGAGGAGGAGGCGGGAGACACGACTCAGGTCTCAGCGGGTCAGCAACAGACCAGCGGTGAGTCACCTAACCAAAAAACAACAAACCCCAGGTCTACCCACACAAAACCCCCCTCCCCTCAGGGTAATCACGACTTCTCCTGGGCGAAGACATCTCAGCGGAGGCCCTCAGACTTCCAGACACGACTCTACCCAGTACCACTACCTTAATGTGCTGTGGCGCGATAAAGGACATTCCCACACTCACCAATCTTCCTCGGCAGAGGATCCCAGTGACCACAACCTTCACAATCCCCACCAGGGACAACAAGCCCACGACATGCTGGTCACAAGACAGGGGACTTATGCTACTGAACCCTCCGACTACATCCCACCTTGGAATTGGAAGGGCACCGACTGGGGAGACCCCCACCGTCTGCTACTCCGGGCACCAACTCTACTGCTGATGGGGATCGGTTAGACCACACAGCTAGGACTTTGTGTCCCTTACTATGGACGATGCACAAGGCCCAACACAATGTGTGCACTCAATTTATGCCTGCATCTGAGTTAGTTCTTATATTTAGTTAAACATGTTTTATATAACAGTTAGTGCTAGTTTAGCCCAAAAATGCAGAAGTCTTTAAGCAAATCTCATTATACCTCTCACTGTCTCTCCCATCTAACCTATTTTAACTATGATTTTCGTTTTTGCTTTCATTTTCATCTTTCAAGCCAGCTATCAGGCAGCAAAGCGCAGATTCAGTATAAGTATCCTGACAGATGTATAGCTGATCTAATGTACTAGAACTTATGCATACAGTCGGTGAGGCAACTCTAGCACTATGCTTTCTATGCTGTTAAAAAATGTGTGAACCACAACTTGAATACCCATCGTTACAAATGTTTAAACATGATCATCATTTCCTTAAGTAACTTAAAAAAATGTGCAAGTCAATCGAATACCCCAATTATAATCAATGAAAATCAGCGTGAGGGTACCTCACGCGTGTTGTCATATTTATTTGCACTGCGAAAAATAAAGAATTAAAAAAAAAAAAATGTGCTGGGTAGTTAAGGGGTTAACAGAGCAGGAGTTAAATGAAACAGATTGTGCAATAAGAAAAGCTATTTTTCAGGAAGTGTGAATAGAGGCTCTGTGACTCTCAGCCAGGGCAGGTGTGGCTAGCACTACAAAAAAAAGTGATTTAACTCAAAAATAATAATAATTACAAAAATAATAATGAAACCGCATGGGGCATGATGTATACACCAATACCACTCTCACATAAAGCTTGCAATACCCTTGTCCTCTTATCCATAGTTCAGGTTTACTGAATAAAAAACCCACAGTAACCAATCTCAATATATTGAAAAACAAAAAAGGAAGGGAAAAAAAAAATGTAATTGAGCTACTGCAAGAAATGGTTTAAGCAAAAGTATACATTTAATTAACAAGAAAACATACAGCAAACTAGATGAAAACTTGTAATCTCTTTATTCTTTTAAATTATGATTTACAATGCTTTGATTAATAGACAAAATAGCATACCAGGACAGAAATGTAAAGGAATTAACAAAGGAAAAAGGAAAATAGAAAAGAACTTACAACCCAGTTTCTCCCCCCCGAAACACAAATATCTTTATATTTCAAAAACAATAATACAGGAGTTTTGGACACTACACATTTGAAATCACCTCAGCACTCTATTTAAAAAAAAACAAAAACATTTTTGCAGAAGTTGATTTTCATCAAATGTAAATGGTCAGCCTTTCTTTCTGACCACTTCATGCCAGGTGTTTGAAAGTAGGCAGCAGTTTGGTGCAATCAGACTAATAAACGTAGCTCTTAAAACTCAAGACAGATATGGAGAATGGAGTATGATACAATGCAATAACTGTGCTAAAAGTTTAGTTTGCTTATTGCAGACTTCTTTTTAAACTCCGTAGCAAGGAATTTTTAAAGCCATCGTACTTTTTATTGTGGTGGGAAGTAAGGCTGCTGTGGGTATGGGTAGCCAGGCTGCTGAGTTGGATACGGCGCTTGTCCAGATTGTGGTTGGTACATATATGGAGGAATGGCTTGTTGGCCATACATATATGGGTTGTAACCAACTGGCATATGCATTCCATAATATCTGTTAAACAAAAAAAAAGAAAAATATATAAATTACACAAATAGACATTGTTATACTTAGACTACTGATCATTATATATTCATTTATGCTGCATCAACCCGACAATATTACTTACTGCTTTACATGCCATAAATCAAAACAATAGCTTACCCTGTAAATCCAGGGTAGGATGGGAAAGGGGGCCCTTGTGCCTGTGTAGGTAGTGTGTTGGAGGGAGCTTGTGAAGGAATTGGAGCTGATGCAGCGGTTGCGATTTCTGGATTATTCATTTGAGCTGCACTAACTGGAGTAGGAGCTGGAGCAGAGGCAGGTACTGATGGTGGAGGAGGGCGTGGAGGTGGTTGTTTACCAGACTAAAGGAGGGAAAAAAATATCAAGGAATCATTACACAATTTTCTAAGTCTGCTAAACAATCACACAATTAAAAATAATCAATGCGTCAAGTTAGAATGTATTGATCATACAGTGTAAACAAAATCAATAATTTGCTATCACACCTCCCACTTCTGCATTGCAAAATAAATTACCCATTATGGTAAAAATACATTTGCCACTACATCCACTATATTCTAAAATACACATTAATAGATGTGCATCTCTATATTCTACAAAAATAAATTTGCAAATAAAGCTATCTATGCATGTTACCTTTACAAACAAATACTTTGGCTGGGTAATAAAGTAGTAGGACTTCCCCATTGTAATGTAAGTTGTAATGGGGATGAAGAGAAAAAAAACAAGATTATTTTCTTTATGAAGTAGATCTTTTAGACGTGTTTAATTTGGCCATTTTGCTACTCAACTCTGCAAAATGTATAATATTAATATTGTTAACATACACACACAATCCTGATGTATGTAAATGGAGTTGAAAAAAATCATCATCAACTACATATGTACCAGAATAGCAATATGCTTCCAAAGAGCTATATAAAAGCAGATTAAGCAGATACAGTTTACACTACAGTCACCAGAACAACTACAGCTTCTTGTATTTATTCTGTTGAGTTTAATCAGTCCCCACTGACATTCAGTGTTTCCACCCTCTACATGGAGACACTGAACTTTCTTCGTAAAGATGCATTGATTCAATGCATCTCTATGAGGAGAAGCTGATGGGTCAGGGTGGAGTTTGGCTCAGCCTTCTGCCCCATTTACTTGGCAAACTCAGTCAGTTTAATGGGAAAGCATTGTGATTGGCTCAGATCATCACTTCTGATGATGTCATCCAAGTAGACCAATTAGGGGCAGAGCCAGCACCATCAGACTGGAATAAAGATAATATTTTACTATATTTAGGGGGGTAAGTGGGCTAGTATTTTTAACACTATAGGGTCAGGAATACATTTAATTCCTGTACCTTTAATTATCCCCTAAACTGAACACGAGCTAATATGCACTCATAGAAAGAAGGAGATGTGTTTGACAAACTTGCTTTAAATCTAGGAGCCAGCTAAAAAAAAAGTTAGGTACCATTTTTTTCCCCCAACGAAAAAAAATACAATTCTTAAAGGGACACTATAGTCGCCAGAACTACTACAGCTTAATGTAGTGGTCGGTGTCTATAGATTGTCCCTGCAGGCTTTTCAAAGTAAACTGTCTTTTCAGAGAAAAGACAGTGTTTACATTGCTGCCTAGTAACACCTCTAGTGGCCGTCACTCAAACGTCCACTAAAGTGTGTCCTATCTCAGTGCCGCACAACGTGCAGCATCTACATTTAGCGTCTCCACGCTATGCATTGAGGCACTGAACATTCCCTATAGAGATGCATTGATGTATTGCAGCTCTACAAGGAGATGCCGATTGGTTATTGATCTCAGCTATGGAGGCTTGCCAGCTGCAGTGAGAACGGCATAGCGTTGCAAAAAAGGTGAGTAAGAACATTCCTATGCGAAGGGGGCTGGTGACCTAAACGCACACACTCGGACAGAGACACTGACATACACATACACTGACAGGCTGGCTCTGAGGAATGGCAGCGGGCTGACCGGTTTAGAGCAAAGTGGGTGGGCAGGCTTGGAGGAAGGCGGGGCGGGGGAGGGGGGTTAGGCGGCAAGCTGGCAGTCTTTATATACTGCTCTTCCAGCTTGCAATTCCCCTGTAGGAGAAGGAAATGAGCGTGCTGACCATTACCAGGTGCCAGGGTAAAATTCTTAGTCGCCATGGCAAACTGGCGCCTGGCATTTGTCGAGCCCTGATCTAAGGGGAGGTGCTACATTGCAAAAACTGCGAAAACAAGGCTTTTTGCTAAACTAATGAGATTTGAATTTGGAGAGGAAAAAAATTGCATGAACAAAAAGCCAGAACCTATGAAATTAAATTGGGTCTGTCCCCAGTGTCCTTTTAAGGGATCTGGGCTTCAGAAATTCTTTTTGACCTTGCTTTAGTGATCATTGATAAAAATAAATTCTGACGGACAGTGTAAGTGCACTCAAACATAGCAGCCACGCCATCAGAGATGTTTCAAACTTACCTTGGGCTTGGCGGGCAGCTACCCTGTCTCCCTCCATGCCGGTCCCCAACGGGTGAGACGCTTTTATAAGAAACTTACTTTTGCCCACATCAAAGATGGCATCTATGACGTTATGCTGCACGCACATTTTGGGGTCAGAGAGCCAATTACAGCCTAAGGAGGGTTATTTAAACCCAAATTACCTTTTTGTCAGTGCCCTGTCGTGGTTTCCACTAGCTGGTTATCTGAGAGTGTGTTCCTGATTGCGCTTTTCTGGTATTTGACGTCCCTGATTTCTGGTATCCTTGACTTCTGGCTTTCCTCATCATTGTGTCCCTGACTTCGGCAAGTATTTTGACTATTCTCAGGTACGTTAAGTCCGGCCATTCTACGGTCCAGTTAGATGTTATCCTTAGTCCTAGGTGTGATACTATTCTGCGTGCTGGATCAACTGTAATCCTGACACCTGTGGGCTATGGTCTACTCGAAAACCTAGAACTGCTGCTAAATTAATTTATAAACTCAGACACACATAGTCTGTGTATATGTAGTTATGACATGTTCTCACTATACAAATGTTGCTTCATATAAAGTATGTACATGACATGCTAAACATGTCCTCTTCTTGTCCTAGTTTTATACAATTTTAGGTTGTTGTAGCATTCAAAGATATAGTTATATGTATATAAATAGTTACCTACATAAACAGACTATGATGATAGACTTTTCTGTTGGTCCACTTATCAGCCATTAACAATATTATGATCTTGTGGATATTTCGACAGAGTAAATACTAGAATAGCTTTCTATGTAAAGGAATGAAAGCTAATTTAAAGTTGAAGGCTAAGAACATGGAGTTCGTTCTTTCACACATCCTTTCCAACTGCTGATCCAAAATAAGGTAAAAAAATAAATAAATTGGGATTTCTCCCTGTAAGAACAGGCTGCTGTATAACATCTTATCTAGTATTGCTAAACTAGTATTGCACTGTAATTATTTACAAAAATATCAGTTAATGTCCGATACCAGTGCAAACGGAAACTGAATGCTACCTGAAAAAAATATATATCTTCAGCATGATTGTGACTACAGCTAAAAGTTCTGCTAGATCAGAGAAAATAATTTATATGACGAAAATGAAAAGGCTTTAAATTTGGGCTAACAAAAACGGTAGTATATACATTTTTATACATGGAAAGTATATGTACAAGGAAAGTATAAGTACAAAGTAGACCATGAAAAAAAAAAAATAAAAGAAGCCAATAAACCAAAGCTACAAACTACAGTTAGTATAAATTAAAAGAAATTAAAGGTATTAAATTGAAAGAAAAACAAACTTGAAATACACATTTAAGGGTATGCCTTGCCACTGTAATGCTGAAGATATATACACACACTATAAAATAATGTATTTTTACCCTACAATTAGTATTTGTGTTTGAGCAGCAATCCATTAATCTTTGTAGATTTGTAATGTTATATAGAATAAACACTGCATGCTATTCTCACAGGACTGGAGCAGAAAACTTGATAGTTTTAATTTCAAACAAGGACAATGATTAATGATTACATAAGTTGGGCAGATGCCCAAGAGGAATAAGAAAATAGGTTATATTTATAGGTATACAGAAAATTTTAAATGACAACCATTTGAGAATTCATAAAGAAACATCTTTAAAAAAAACAAAAAAAAAACAGATAAATAACTTTACTCCATTGAATTCAAGTTCTCAGTTTTTCATTTGAACCCTATCTCAATGCAATCCCAATAATTAAATGATCCAGGGGACTAGGTACGGTTTTCTAGAAAGATCCAAACACAATAAGGAGTTTCCAAGAGAAATGGAATATAGTACTCAAAATGAATTCTGATGTTACAGTAAATAGACACACACTGAGTTGTTAAAAAACTGACATTGAAAATGATACTTACAAAGACAGTACGGGGTGCAGGTGTTGGAATACTTGAAGACGCACTAGCAGTGGTTGATGGTGTTGTCTGATAGCTTGGTGCAACAGGAAATGATGGTGCACTTGGTTCTCTTGCAATACTTTGTTGTAAATCTCTGCAGAATACAAGTCAAACATTCATAAACTTTATCTTAAACAAATCTGTACAATACTTGTGTGGTTTAAATCACATTTAACCAGAAACATTGAAAGCGATGACTAAATATGTAGTTTTCATGTTTTTCTGCCATAAAGCAGCTTATAAAGAATTAGACTAATATACTGAAAAAAAGTCCTTGCAGTTTCTGCTGTTGATCGAAAAGAAGCTGAAAAAAACAATTTGAAACAATTCACAAACTGATTTTAAGGATTGTATTTTTAACTACATTCAATGCTTTTCTATGGGGTTTTCACTTACGCCGGATGTCCTCATGCATAGCGTGAGGACATCCAGCGCCAGTTAGGCGACCTAAAGTCTGGTAAGTTCCTGGAAGCGTCTCTAGTGGCTGTCTGGTTGCCTTTAATATAAACACATCCCTTTAGTAGGGATTGACCGATATTGATTTTTTAGAGCCGATACCGATACCGATATTCTGTGAGCTTTCAGGCCGATAGCCAATATAATTTGCCGATATTCTGTACATTTACCATTTTGGAAAATAAAAACTATTTCTAAAGGTAAATGCACAAAATATACATGCCACGTGTAGTGGATGCAGTGTGTTTAGACAGGGGAGCTGTGTATGTTTGTGTAGTGTGTGTGTAGGGGATGCAGTGTTTGTTTAGTGTGTGTGTAGTGGATGCAGTGTGTGTAGTGGATGCAGTGTGTGTTTGTGTAGTGTGAGTGTTGTGGATGCAGTGTGTGTGTTGTGGATGCAGTGTGTGTGTTGTGGATGCAGTGTGTGTTTGTGTAGTGGATGCAGTGTGTATTTGTCTAGTGTGTTTGTGTAGTGTGTGGGTAGTGTGTATGCTGTATATACTAAATGCAAAGTGTGTGTGTTTGTGTAGTGTGTGTATATAAGGAATGCAGAGTGTGTGTATTTGTGTAGTGTGTGTATAGTGAATGTAGTGTGTTTATATAGTGTATGTATAGAATGCAGAGTGTGAGTGTAGTGTGCATTATATAAACACACTACACAAACACACTGAATTATATAAACACACTACACAAACACACACTGAATTATATAAACACACTACACAAACACACTGTGTATATAATGCAGTGTGTTTGTATAGTGTGTGTATAATGCAGTGTGTTTGTATAGTGTGTGTATAATGCAGTGTGTTTGTATAGTGTGTGTGTATATAATGCAGTGTGTGTCTATACAAACACACACACTATACAAACACACACTGCATTATATAAACACACTATTCAACACACTGAATTATATACACAGTGTGTTTGTGTAGTGTATGTGTATAATAATAGAGTGTGTGTGTGTGTGAGGGGGCATTTTTATTAAAACAAATTTTTTTATATTAAATAATTTTTTTTTTATATGTTTCATTATTAATATTTATTTTTTGTTGTCCCCCCTCCCTGTTTGTTGCCTTGCCAGGGAGGGGGGTCCAGTCAGTGGCATTGGCTTAGCTGTGGGGGTGGGTGGGGGCGGGCAGCAAGCGTTTACTCACCTCCCATTAGCTCCTCCAGCTCCCCAGTGTAAATCTCGCGAGACCCGCGGCCGTCAGAGCTGGCCGCGGGTCTCGCGAGATTTACACTGGGGAGCTGGAGTAGCTGCTGGGAGGTGAGTAAACGCTTGCTGCCCGCCCCCCCAGGACCGCCGGGCTTGTAATGAGCCTGGCGGTCCTGGGAGGTATTATAGGCAATATCGGTATCCCTATTGGCCGATACCGATATTGCCGAAAATACCGAATATTGGCCGATTATATCGGTAAAACCGATAATCGGTCGATCCCTATTATTTAGTAAGATTCCATCAAACTGGACTTCTCCAACTCCATTTAAAAACAAGAATAGAACTTGAATGCTAGAAGATATACCCTCAAAGAAAAAAATATGAGTGTTATTTGTTCTTTATATGAAATATTGCAGTGTATTACCTGTAGATCTAGATCTGCAGCTACTGCAAGCCCTTTTTCCTCAGAATAGACTTTCTGGGGCTGTACAATCATAGATCATAGATTAAGAAGTCTTTGTAAGGCAGGTGCACTAGCAATTGAAAGCCTCTTTGAGATTAGCGCCGCGTAGCTAAAGTACCAGGACTTAACTGTACCAATTGGCTTAATTATTATTATTTTTTATTTTTTTTAAAGGCCAATCTTAAATTTAAACAAAAAACCAACAACATTAAAATGAAAAAATATTTAGGAATTATTTTCCAAAGTAAATATTTCTTAAATGGTTACTTCAAGCAATTATTTGGTGTGCTAACGGTGGTAGGAATCTGTATGTGCTGCGTTCTGCTTGATATATAGAGAACTCTATACCTGTGTGCTGGGGGTTAGTTACATCCCTGGTACACGTGACTTAGGCATCCTGTAACACTGTTCTGGACTAATGTAAATTCTGTGCATAAAATATACCCCTGGGTCACACGCACTGCACCAAACATATTGAGCTTCTCCCCTGCAAGCAGAGGCTGTAAGGGAAAGAGTGGATGTCCCACTCCCTCAATTACACAAGCCCTCCCCGCCTTCCTATCAGTTAATGGTCACTTTTTGGGGGGTTTCCTCCCTCCTTTGCTCATGAGCCAGTGAAAAGGTCCAATCACAGGTTCTCTTTTACTAGCTGTATTCCTGATCTTTCCTCTCTCTCTCACTGAACACCTGAGAAAAGGGACTAAGCTGCTGGTAGTACAACCAAGAACACAGAGGGTATTACTACTACTTCTGTTTTACTCCTCTGAGTCAGCAACAGGGAATACAGAAACTATTAATGCCAAATTACACTAGTATGCATACAAAATTGTTTACCTATACAAAGAAATATAAAAATTAAAATCATCCATTGGCTTGCAGTGGCAAGTAAATATAAGGCCTGGCTTGAAGCATAGGACAACAAATTTTAAGTCCTGTATTACTTACTTTAACAATTCATCTCTCTCTGTTTTGCGTGCAAAAACAATATCACTGCATTTGCCTTGGAACTTCAGCAAAATTTCTGTCAAATCATTGTAAAACTACAAGAAAAATAAGAACATTTGCAAATACATTAATTTACATTTCACAAAGTTTTTTTGCATTTATTTTGCACTAACATATCCACAGTAGCTTTTAGCAGATCACTGGGATTTTAAAGTCATCCATGCAAAAACCACAACAGTGAAAACTTTAAGAGACTCATTATGCACTTAAGCTTGCTGAAGTGCTTTAAGAGTTAACTGCATGATTTCACAAAATACTGATTTCAAGAGAGGGAGGCTGGTTGTACCTCCTAAAAAATAAAGATTGATTGTGCCAATGAGATGTGTGTGAGAATGTGTGCATTCCCCTTCAGCCACTTACCTTAATCCAGCGCCGGGCTCCCTCTGTGCTGGTGACCTCTCCTCCGTCGTCAGCTCCCGAGTGGAGCCAAATGTGCATGCACGGCCAGAGCCGCACGCGCATTCAAACCGCCCATGGACCGTTTTCCTATGGACGTTCTGTGTGCTCAGGAAGACAGCCACTGGAGGCTGGATTAACCCTGCAATGTAAACATAGCAGTTTCTCTGAAACTGCTATGTTTACAGCTGCAGGGCAAATACCTGGGGGACCTTGCACCCAGACCACTTCATTGAGCTGAAGTGGTCTGGGTGACAATAGTGGTCCTTTAAGAAAACTGTTTAAAACAAGTCCTATATTACCATCAGAGTGGCATATCCTGCAATGTCAATCAATTTCTGAACGACTAGAGTATTTTTTATTTAATTCTTGACTTTCAACAATGCCCTTGTGAGTCTTGGTCAAGTCTCCCCTTTTTTAACCCCTTAAGAACCAAACGTCTGGAATAAAAGAGAATCATGACATGTCACACATATCATGTGTCCTTAAGGGGTTAAGCAAATGGATAAACAAATTCCATATTAAGATTTTTTAATAGGTCACAGAACTGACGAAAAACAGATTATTAAATGTTATGTAAACCAGCAACCCCTATTGGCAAAAAGGGCATTCTAAATCAAAAGATGCAGCATTGGCATAAAAATTGTTAGACTTGGTGGGTCTCATGTGTTGATGAAACCCCTCAAGGCATGGTAAGCAACTTATTCCACATCTAGATTAGCCTGTAATGCATGGTCTATCTGGCAGTATCACAGTATTTACAAAGCATTTCTCTATTGCCATTGTTCTGCATAGAATATGTGAAATAACCTAAAGAATTTGCATGTTTGTACAAGTCTGCATATATCTGCATTGCATAAGTCAGGGTGCTAAGTTTTGAGACCCAATCCCCTTCCCAACATTTTGAGCAGTAATATTTGATTGTGTTTTTGTGTTAGCCTGTGCTGCTAGATTTTTTATATAGTTTGGTTGTGCCACCACAAGTTTAATGCAATACTGATAGTGGTTAGCCTTGGGTGGAAATAAAGTAGTGTGTGGTAATTTCATTATTAAGAAAGTTTAACCAAGTCAATGCAGTGGAAATGCCTCTTGTGGTAGTCGGAAAGATAGCCACTATAAGAGGATTCAACCGAGCAACGCAAAAATTGCAGCTTATAAAAAACTGCAATTGTTATAAATTGCAGGGTGAAAGTGACAGAACCACTGCACCCAGACCACTTCATTGAGAAAAAGTGGTATGGGTGACTATTGTGTTTCTAGAAGTCTAGATGGGAAAAACAAAATTATAAGAACATCTCCAAGTTAGCAGATATCTAAGAAATGTAAAATAAGATATGTATTCCTCCATGTATGTAGTAAAAGGCTTGTATGCCTATTCTTTGTGGAAGGGATTATTTGCATGCTGCAAGAATGCTGCAAGAATGCTGCTTCACGTAAAGGTACAATAATAACTCTGTTAAAAATAGCCAGACCCCTTCTCGAAGGTCTTCCACTATATCTTTAATTATGCATCTAATAATTTAGCAATTGGATTTCACTCTCTGTGCCTCAGTTGATATGAACCTTTCTCATGCAGGTTTACCAATGTGAAAGCAATGATAGGGTGAGCGTGTTGGCTAATGCTGAAAAAAGTTTCACTAAACAAAAAGGTATGAAAGGGCAAATTAAAGCATTAAAATTGCAATGCTTATATAAAAAATTTTGTGATAGATTTTATATAAAAATTATGGACTCTCCCTAAGATATCAGCGAATAAATGCCAACCATAACACATGCAGAGAGTCAAAAATGCATGTATCATAAAAAAACATTCCAAAGTAATTTGACAATATCAGTGGAGCTACGGTCATCTGCTCTTCACCTAGCTTTTGGCAGGTCTTATCCTATGGTGCTCAAAATAAAACCATGTAAAAAAAAAAAAAAAAAAAAAAATACAAAAACCCACAAAAAAAGCAAATAGTAACAAAACATCCCAGCATATAAAGTGTAAAATCTATGACACAAACTGTGTTTACATAGGTTATAAACAAAGTTTGCAGATTTAAAAAAAAAATAAAAAATCTCCAACTTAAAAAAAAAGTAAAATAACCTTTGTGCCTTCTTTCAAATTTGCTACAAGTTCAATGTAGTTGTCATGTCCTACAGCAAGTTTTTTCAAGACTTCTTCTCTGAGATTAGCTTCACTATTTGATTGTTTCATTTTTGAAAACTCTTGGTAAGAAATCTGTAACAACAAAATACAGGATAATATTTATATAGAAAATACAAACATTTTGCAGGCAGAAATAAAACCTGGACAATTAAAAGGACACTCATTTACTACAACAATGTATTGTACATCTGTCCCTGTCTTCTTGTTTCACCCCTTAAGGAATCAAACTAAATCAAACTAAAACATAAACAAAACTTGGAATTTGACTATATGTCTGTTCAAACGTAATTCATCTCTTTCATATTAACTGCTTAAGGACACAGCTTTAGAAGATGAACATACCCTTAAGGACACAAGCAATTTTTGCATTTTTGCGGTTTGTGTTTAACTGCAATTTGCATCTCTCTCATTTATTGTACTAACACATTATATACCGATTTTTAGACAACAAAAGGGGCTTCAATTTGATGTGACATATACATATATAAATTCTCATTTATTTAAAAAAAGAAAAAAATGCAAATTAATGGGGGGAAAAACAAAAAAAAATGCTTTCCCCCCCACGTTTTGACAATAATATGGGCGTAATATGTCCAGCTTAGGAAAAGTAATTCAAAATCAATTCATTTGTGTGTCTTGATTAACAAAGTACATAATATGTGTAGGATTTCAGTTTATTTTTAAAGTTACAGGTGACAAACTACAAGGTCTAAAATAAAATTTCAATGTGAAAATTTTAGAAGTTGGTATGTTTGTCTTGGAAGACAAACACAATTGCCACACAAAAGAATATATTTATATTAAGTAGACATCACAGGCTATTTACCCAAGGTTATTTTGACACTCTTTACGTAGCCATTTCACTGTCAATCTCTGCTAAATATTGGAGTAAAATTGTGTTCTCTCTCTATTTTGGCATGTATACATATAACATGGTTTTTGTAATGTGTATTTTGTAAAGCTAGTGTGTGCTTTCCCTGTACAGAACCTCATATTGTGTTCAGTTACATCTGCTGAGTACAACAATTCCCCTATTGTATACCTTTGCCACTATTCTGTGAAGCTACAATGCCATGTAGGAGGCCATGCTATTTCAATTTCTATAGTTGGAAGTTTCACACATGGTCATGTCTGATTTAGTGGCATTATAGCCATTTGACTGTTCAAATAACCCCACAAAGACCTTCCATTTGAGAAAGCAGACACTCCATTTTATCGTATTAGGCATTTATTATACCTTAACTTGCCACTATTTATTCACCAATATATTTTTTTACATACATGTTGCATTTTCGCTGGGTGTTTCGTACATTTGATAAGTGCCACTGTCATAAATTCCCCCTAAGTATGCTCAGTTACCTCTTCTGAGTAAAACAATAAGCCCAATGTATGACCTATACACTATTTTGTGAAGTTACAGTGCTGTAAAAGAGACGTGACAAGTTCAGGTTTTTAAGTGTGAATTTACACAGAGGATTTTAATGGGTCCGTATTCTATTTTGAAATATGTTAGCAGGCTGCTTTAAAACTACCCCAAAAAGGCATACTATTTCTTAAAGAAGACATCCCAGGGTAGTTCAAAAGGCATATTTTGAACCTTAGCGTGAAATCATTTTTCCGCTAGCTTGTATCAAGTGTAGTGGTAATAAGCATTTTTTTCTGCCTTTTTGACACACATAGAGAGTTTGTACTTTATATTTTGCAAACCTTATGTGTGCTAGGAATTTTTACACCTGGTCCATGCCCCACTTTGGATTTTTTTTTAATAGGTTGTGTTTTCCAGTTAGCTAGCCTGTACCAAGTGTAGAGGTAATACGCATTTTTTCCCCTTTTCCAAAAAGTTTTTTTTTAACTTTTAAAAAGTGTTTTTTTTAGCTTTTAACAATTTGACTATTTTAAAACTCTCTTTAAACTTTTCAAAGGTTTTTTATTCACTTTTGATTTTTTTTCTGTTAACCCCTAACTAGCCTAAGCGTAAATCCCCCAATTTCCTCACTAACTTCTACCCACCCTAGCTAAAACATTTTACAAATATTTAACCCCTTCCCGACCGGTGACGGAAATTTTCCGTCAACCTTGTCCTTCAGTTAAGGACCGTTGACGGAAAAAATCCGTCATTTACTAAAGTTAAAACAGATCGCCGCAATCGCGGCGATCGCGGGGTTAACGGTGCTCCGGTCTGCCTCTGTATTAGAGGCAGACCGGGAGCACCCGATCGGGCTGCCCCAGCACCCGATCGGGCTGCCCCAGCACCGGTGCTCGCTCTGACAGCATGTCAGAGCGAGCACATGTGCTCCAAATACTTACCTTCCGCCTCCCTGTACTTCCGGGTTCTGTGTTAAGTGCGGGGAGACGGATCTTCACTGATCCTTCCCCCTGGTGGAAAAAAAAAAAATTAAAGTTAAATCCCACCCCCCCGTTCCCCTGTTTTAATAAAATTAACCCCTTCCCTGCCAATTGATCACTGACTACAGTGATCAATTGGCAGGGTATACATTTTAATGTCATCTGATTTTTTATTTTGTTTTAACCCGAGGGTTTATTATTTTTTTTAACCCTCAGGGGTTAAATTTATTGTATTAATTAATTTAAATATTTAAAAATTATATATTTAGCTAGCTGGGATGGGTGGAAGTTAGTGGGGAATTGGGTGTTAGGCTAACTAGGGGTTAACGTTAATTTTTTTTAAAATAAGCTTTAAAAAGGTAAAAAAAAATGTTTTTAACTGTTTTAGTAACGTTTAAGTAAAAAAAGAAAATACCACCCCCCTTTACCCAGTCTAAATAAAAATGATCCCCTTCCCTGCCAGTTGATCACTGCCTACAGTGATCAACATACAGATTGCAGTATTATACTGTGATCTAATTTTTTTTTAACCCCTGAGGATTAACTTTTATTTATTTTTTTAACTCTCAGGGGTTCAATTTATTTAATTAATTCATTTAAATATTTTATAATTATATATTTTGCTAGCTGGGGTGGGTGGGAGTTATGGGAAAATGGGGAATTTACTGTTAGTGCTGCTAACTGCTAGTTAGGGGTTAACGGTAAAAGAAAAGTTTAGAAAAAAATGTAAAAGTGTAAAAAGAGTTAAGAAAATGTAAAACATTTAATAATTAAAAAAAAGTTTAAAAACGGGTTTTACAAAGTAAAAAAAGTTTTACAAAGTAAAAAAAGATTTACAAAGTAAAAAAATACATTAAAAATGCTCATTACCACTACACTTGGTACAAGCTAGCGGAAAAATTAGCCCACGCTAAGGTTCAAAATATGCCTTTTGAATTACCCTGGGATGTCTTCTTTAAGGAATGGTATGCCTTTATGGGGTAATTGGATTATTTAGCCTTGTAAAATACTCTAAAATGGGACATGGACACAGCGTAAAAAGTTTGAAAAAAACTGGAATGGCTGTGTCTCAAATGTGCCTCTTCAATGTCCACATATACCTGGCAAAGGTACATACGGGGGTATTGCTGTACTCAGCCGACATAGTTGAGCAACATATTAAGTATTATACAGTCGTAGTACACATAAGGTTTGCAAAATATACTGCGCAAACTCACTTTGTGTGTCAAAAAGGCAGAAAAAATGCGTATTACCACTACACTTGGTACAAGCTAGCGGAAAAATTATCCCACGCTAAGGTTCAAAATATGCCTTTTGAATTGTCCTGGGATGTCTTCTTTAAGAAATGGTATGCCTTTACAGTTTAGTTGTAATATGTAGCCTGCTCAAGTGCCCCAAAGTGGGACACGGACGCATCAAAACCCTCCATGAAAATTCACACTTAAAAACCTGAACTTGTCACGTCTCTTTTACAGCAGTGTAACTTCACAAAATAGTGTCTAGGTCATACATTGGGCATATTGTTTTACTCAGAAGGCTTAGCTGAGCATAATTTGGGGGGTTTGAACTTAGTGGCACATATGAAATGTACAAAATGCCCAGCAAAAACATAATCCATATGTAAAAAAATGCCCAAAATTATATTTTACCACATACTTTGGCATATATTGGTGAAAAAATGGGGGCATGTTAAAGCACAATATGCACCATATGAGATACCCTGAGGTGTCTACTTTTACAAATGGTAGGCCTTTGTGAGGTTTTTTTTTGAACAGTCAAACTGCTATAATACCCCAAATTGAAGCATAGGCCCATTAAATCTGCCTCTCAAAATTCTACTGTAAATGTTGAAACGGACAGGTCTCCTATATGGCACTGTAGCTTCACGAAATAGTGCCAAAGACATACAATGGGGGTACCGTTGTACTCAGCAGAAGTAACTGAACACATAATAAAACCTTGTACAGGAATAGCACACACCAACTTTACAAAATACACATGATAAGTTCTTTGTTGTAAGTTTGTATGCCAAAAAACCCAAAATACTAAATTTTACTCCAATATTTAGCAGAGATTGGCGGTGAAATGGCTACTTAGAAAGTGTCAAAACAACCTTAGGACAATAGCCTGTGATGTCTACTTTATATAAATATATACTTTTGTGTGGCAATTTTGTTTTCTTTTATGGCTATTAAGCTTACAAGACAAACATACCAAATTCTAAAATCGCTCCATATTAAAAGTTTATTTTACTCCTTGTGCTTTGTGACCTGTAACTACCAAAAAAAACTGAAAATGCCAGACACATTATATATTCTGTAAATCAGAACAACTAAATGAATTTATTTTTAATTACTTTCTTTAACCTGCACTAATTAGGCACACATTATTATTGCAAAAATTGTACAAAAAACACAAAATGTTTCCTTTTTTTTGCATTTTTCTGTATTTTTTTTTTAATAATAAATAAGCATTTATATATATATATATATCAAATTAAATATACATCAAATTAAAGCCCTTTCTGTCCTCTAAAAAACAGTATATAATATGCGTCGGTGCAATAAACGAGAGAGATGCAAATTGAACACATACAGCAAGAAAATGCAAAAATTGCTTGCGTCATTAAGCGTAAGACAAGCTTCTAAAGCTGTGTCCTTAAGGGGTTAAGTAACCAACTAAATAAATTTAACCCAGAGAATTTAAAAAAATAAAAAATAAAAATGTTATCCTTCAGGGGTTAAAAAAAACAATTCAGATCACCTTGAAATATGGTTATCTGTATTTTGATCACTGCAGACAGTGATCAAAGGGTAGGGAAGGGGTTCATTTTTTTTCTTTAAAAGAGGTGAGGAGGGGTGGGATTTTATAACAAACTTTTTTTTCTTGCAGAGAGAAGTAGATCAGCACAGATCTGTCTCTCTGCACTTCACAGCTCACACAGAGCTGCAAGGAGACCGATCAGGTTTTACTGCAGCATGTGTGATCGCACACGGAGACACACTACAGGAACATTAACCCCACAATTGTGGCAATCTGGGGTTAATTTTAGTTTTGGACGGAAATTTCCCGTCCTTAAGGGGAGTGCTGCAATGATGGAAAATTTCCATCCAGCGTCCTTAAGGGGTTAAGTGCACCCACACTTATGTAATTTTATTCAGGAGAGATAGGGCTTTCATTTAACATCAAATATTTAGATATTAAACTATTTAATATGAATAAAATATAAAAAAAAAAAAAAAAAAAAAAGAAAGAAATTAAATGTTTTTTTTTTTAGTTCTGCATGAAATTTAACTGTGAATGTCATAATATGGTTTGCTTTTACTGCAATAGAATACACATTTGTATTCAGCGATGTCTCACATGTCAAACAGTACCCCCTATGCACAGGTTTTATGGTATTTTGGGAAGTTACAGGGTCAAATATAGCATGTTACATTTTTTTCACATTGAAATTCACCAGATTGGTGAAGTTGCCTTTGAGACTGTATGGTAGCCCAGGAATGAGAATTACCCCCATGATGGCATACCATTTGCAATAGTAGACAACCCAAGGTTTTGCAAATGGAGTATGTCCAGTCTTTTTTAGTAGGCACATCTCCCCATCGTTTAGAGCCAGGTCCCCAAGGACGGCATTGTAGGCCCGCCATCCTTAAGGGATTAAAGTCTGTCATAGCTGCCATGATTTCTAAAATCGTAACCATAAATCTGCCCCCTTCAGGCAATAGTTTCTCCTCTGCCCTTCAAATTTTAATACAGTGCAAACAATACAAATCCTCCCTTGCCTGGCAGGGAGAGTGACCCTGAGGCAGGTCAGGCAAATGCAGCGGACATTAGTTCAGATCATAGGTTCCCAATTAAATTTTCCCGTGTAACCCATTGACAGTGTATCAACATCGTGGAACCCTCCCTCCCCTAAAAAAAAAAAAAAACACAAACCTATTTTGCGCCATTGCATAAACCTTTCAATTCGCAAATGTTGCAAAGAAAATAATTTAAACTATATACACACACACACTAATTTCTACAGATAATAAACAGATTGGAGTACTTATGAGCTGTGTGTTTGTGTGTAGAGTTGGAGTTTGTATGTAATTGTATCTTTTTAATACAGGGATGTATTTTTATGGAATGTTAGCATTTGCGTGCAGAGGTGTATTTAGATGTAGTGTTGGATTTTAAATGTAGATGTACATTTGTGTATAGTATTTGTGTTTGAGTGTTTCTATATAATTATGGAGTTAGAGTTCAGGGGTATCTTTTTATGTCATGTTTGTGTTTTCAGGAGTTTGTGTTGTGTTGGTGTTTGATTGCTGGGATGTCTACACATGTACTGCCACATATATACTTACATATTAACAAACAGAAACACGCCGACACATACACAGTCATATACACACAAACACAGACACACTGACACGTATACACACACACCTTGACCCACAGATACACAAAGCAGCACATACACAACTTGACACAGATACACGCTGACACAGATGCACACTGTGTGTCAAGGTGTGTGTATGTATCTGTGTGTCCTTGTGTCAGTGTGTGTATCTGTGTGCATGTGACAGTGTGTGCATCTGGGTGTCAGCGTGTATCTGTGTCAAGTTGTGTATGTGCCGCTTTGTGTATCTGTGTGTCAAGGTGTGTATACGTGTCAGTGTGTCTGTGTTTGTGTGTATATGACTGTGTATGTGTCGGCGTGTTTCTGTTTGTTAAACGCTGGTCTAGATATTATATTCATCTTTACAGTCAAGTATTTAAAGGGACACTGAATTTAAAATAGTTGTCGCTTCTTTTAAAAACCTTCTATTAAATACACAGTATACAGAAAGTGGAGGGATACTTTCTATTTAAAGGAGCTGCATCTCAAAAATAACCCTCATGTACTTTTTATAGTTATATCCAGGATTAAGTGAGATTTTTACTACATCTTATTTTTAAAACTATATCCCACCATTGGGAGTATATTTGTTTGCGCAATGTATACTGAACTTGAGGAGTTCTCCTCGAGTTACCTACCATTTTCTGAATTTAAAATAGATTTGTTAAAAAATTAAACCCACTTCTTATCCAACCCTTGAAATGTCTGCCACTCCTCTTCGGAGATTAGCCTCATGTACTTCTGATTTATTTATTTTTTTTACAGAAAGAAGCAATGAATCCAATGATTCTCTCTTGAAAGCACGGACAGCATTCAGTGATGCGCAACATGAAGAATTTCAGTAACAAAGTCTAAATGATGTAATCCCTTTAATAGCGGTCTGCAAGCCTCTAGTGGCATCCTAGGTGATAAAGTATTACATTTGTAAGACTACAGGGAGTTTAATCATAAAAACGACTACATCATAATGTACTGGCTTTGGTACAAAGTGCAGGAGGTTGTGGGACAACATCAGGCTTCATTGAATAGAATTAAAGCCTCTTGATGGGCTGAGCCACTTGCTTATCTGTGCAGAACTCATGGCAAAAAGCTGAATGCAACAACAAGCCAATGGGAGCATTTATAGAGTCACTTTCAACCTTGCAAGGTCACTTCTGAGAGAGAGCTTAGACAATATGGTTGCTTGTCAGGTCGGTGTACATGTAACTCACTCCCAACTTTGGGTGTGCAAATTTTTTACCAACAAAAATTGCCCATTTCTTCTAGATTTATATTGCACAATGTTTCATAATTCCCATTTAAACCAAATTCAATATTAACTATAAAGTATAATTTGCTACCTGTATATTGTTAATAAGCTCTTCCTGCTTCTTTAGGTTTTCCTGCATTTTGTGAGTGTAATTTCCATAGATTCGATCAAGTTCAGTCACAGATATGGCCTCCTCATTAATAGCTCCATCTTGAGCCAAAGCAGTTAGAAATTTGGTTGTCATATCAAAATTGACAGATTTGATGTCATTTTCAAGCTGTTCTCGCTCTCTCTTTACTTCATCCAACTTTGATAACAATGATTTTAGTGTGCTTACGACCTAAAAAACAAAGATATTTGCTTTTTAATTTTCCAAAGCATAATATGCACAGTAATACAACGGCCCTACAAATTATACACAAACACTTACTTTAAAAAAAAACAAAAAAAAACGAGATATATATATTTTTTTAATTCAGCACTGGAAGTATTTTAAATTCCATACATAACACACACCAAAAAAATAAATATATGCTTCCATAGTCTAGATGGCGTAAGATAGGATTATTCACAAAACAAAATTGTTGGGAAATGTGAATAAAAAGACTTTCAAAAGTTTTAGGCTAAAATATCAAAACTGAAAACATAGCAGCTTAGAGCATTTTTCCAATGTAGCTATTTTGGCCTAAAATTCGAAATTCACTTTGAAATACTGACAAAGTGTACAGTACAACTATTTGCCATCTCCTCGAGACTTTTTTAACCTGTATTATTTTGCGAACATCTGAATTTAGCATTTAAAGGACCACTGAAGTCACCCAGGCCATTTTCGTTTAAAGTAACCTGGGTGCATTCCTGTCCTTTTAACATTTAAAGTAAAACATTGCTGTTTTGTATGGATTTAATGCTTTCTTATGCGGAAGCTTGAAGGCACGTGCGGTACCACCATGCATCCACATCAGGTCCTTAATGCACCCCCAGAGGGGCACTGGATTTGACAATGCCAGAGGAGGTATGTCTCCTCCATGGCATTGCAGAAATAGAAATAAGCATTTATGAAAAAAAAGGGAAGTAAAAATTATTTTATTTTATTATTTTTATCAGACACATGGAGGTACAAAGTATAAATAGTGACACTAAAGCGTTTTTACTGAAACTATTTTTAAAATTCATATACACAAACATATTACATACACACAAAGTTTAGATGCACTAAAATTCTACAATAAACTGTTAAAGGGATATTTTAAGTGCCATAATCGTTCTTGCTCTTTAATTTCTTTCTACCTCAGCTGTGCTTCCAAGAATCATAACAGAGATGGACAGAAGTAGTACACTACTTCCTCAGTGTGCCTAAAACAAATTGTGTAGATATAGATGGCTATTTTGTTAATTACCGTATATACTCGAGTATAAGCCGACCCGAATATAAGCCGAGGCCCCTAATTTTACCCCCCAAAACTGGGAAAACTTATTGACTCGAGTATAAGACTAGGGTGGGAAATGCAGCAGCTACTGGTAAATTTCTAAATAAAATTAGATCCTAAAAAAATTATATTAATTGAATATTTATTTACAGTGTGTGTGTATATAATGAATGCAGTGTGTGTGTGTATGAGTGCAGAGCGTGTGTATGAGTGCAGAGCGTGTGTATGAGTGCAGAGCGTGTGTATGAGTGCAGAGTGTGTATGAATGCAGTGCGTGTGTATGAATGCAGTGTGTGTGTGTATATGAGTGCAGAGTGTGTGTATGAATGCAGTGCGCGTGTATATGAATGCAGTGCGCGTGTATATGAGTGCAGTGCGCGTGTATATGAGTGCAGTGCGCGTGTATATGAGTGCAGTGCGCGTGTATATGAGTGCAGTGCGCGTGTATATGAGTGCAGTGCGCGTGTATATGAGTGCAGTGCGCGTGTATATGAGTGCAGTGCGCGTGTATATGAGTGCAGTGCGCGTGTATATGAGTGCAGTGCGCGTGTATATGAGTGCAGTGCGAGTGTATGAGTGCAGTGCGAGTGTATGAGTGCAGTGCGAGTGTATGAGTGCAGTGCGAGTGTATGAGTGCATATGAATGCAGTGTGTTTGTATATGAGTGCAGTGTGTGTGTATGAGTGCAGTGTGTGTGAGTGCAGTGTGAGTGTGTATGAGTGCAGTGTGAGTGTGTATGAGTGCAGTGTGAGTGTGTATGTTTGTGTATGTGTTGCAGAGCCTTGGTGGGGGGTGGGCATTTTTATTATTTTTTTATTATTATTTTAATAAAAAAATGTTGTTTAATTATTTTATTATTTTTATATATATATATATATATATATATATATATATATATATATATATATATATATATATATATATATATATATATATATATATATATATATATATATATATATATATATTGTTTTCGTCCCCCCTCCCTGCTTGACACATGGCAGGGAGGAGGGGGGCTCTCACTCCCTGGTGGTCCAGTGGCATTGGCAGTTCAGTGGAGGGAGGCTGGCAGAGAGCGCTTACCTTTCCTGCAGCTCCTGTCAGCTCCCTTATCCTCCGCGCTGGTCCGGTCAGCTCCCTCTGCAAGTCCCAGTGTAAGTCTCGCGCCCGCGCTATGACCCCGCGGCTCTCGCGAGATTTACACTGGGACTTGCAGAGGGAGCTGACCGGACCGGTGCGGAGGAGAAGGGAGCTGACAGGAGCTGCAGGAAAGGTAAGTAAACGCTCTCTGCAGCCCCCACAGCCCCTTGTCTGTATTATGGCAATGTAAGTTGCCATAATACAGACGTTGACTCGAGTATAAGTCGAGTTGGGGTTTTTCAGCACAAAAAATGTGCCGAAAAACTCGACTTATACTCTAGTATATACGGTATACAATTTTTATAAAACAGGGTTGGGCAACCTTTTAGTATTACTGTGCCAAAACAAGATATTGGAGTGCCGGTCCTATAATTTTAAATTGAGATGTGCATGTTACTGTATTGTGCTTGTGTTATTTATGGGTGCGGCAGTTTTGTATTTGTGCCTATATGGGCTGATATATTGTATATGTTCATGAGTAGTTTGTGGTATTGTGTATGATACCTATAAATGTGGGCTGCGTATGGTGGCTGCTGGTGGAATTGTGTGTCGATATGTCATATTGTCTGTTTGGTAGTTTGTGTGGGGCTGCTTGTTGGGTTTAAAGGACCACTATAATGCCAGGAAAACATACTCCTCCCGCTGGGCTCTAGGGGGCGGAAGGGGTTAAATCTTACCTGTTTTCCCCTGTTGGGCTCCCTCGGCAGCGGGGAACTCTCCTCCTCCTTTTCACCGTCATCGGCTGATTGCGCAAGCGCGGCAAGAGCCGCGCGCGCATTCAGCCAGTCCATAGGAAAGCATTCTCAATGCTTTCCTATGGACGCTGGCGTCTTCTCACTGTGAAAATCTAGCGGCTGTCAATGAGCAACTGGTCCCTCATATCTCCTCACAGATCCATAGGTATGTCCCTTCTCGGTCTCTCCACTCTGCCAGTGACCACCTCCTGTCCGTTGTCCCCACCCGTACGGCCAACTCGCGCTTGCAGGACTTCTCGCGGGTGGCTCCCTTCCTATGGAATAGCCTGCCTGCCGCCATCAGACTCTCCCCTAGTCTTGCATCTTTTAAGAAGTGCCTTAAAACTCTTTAGGAAAGCTTATGGCCTCCAAGACTAACCACTACCTCACATACCTGTCTTTTACTCTCTCCTAAAGGGCAGCCCACCTTATTTGACTGCAAATTCCTGTCCTAATGTGTTTTACACCCCACCTCCTATAGAATGTAAACTCGATTGAGCAGGGTCCTCTTTAATCTATTGTTCCTGTGAGTTTATTTGTAATTGTCCTATTTATAGTTAAATCCCCTCTCATCATATTGTAAAGTGCTACGGAATCTGTTGGCGCTATATAAATGGCAATAATAATAATAACCCATAGGTAAACATAGCAGTTTCTCTAAAACTGCTATGTTTACAGCAGGCAGGGTTTACCCTAGATGGACCTGGCACCCAGACAACTTCATTAAGCTGAAGTGGTCTGGGTGCCTATAGTGGTCCTTTAAGTGGATTGTCAGTGGTGTTGTGTTTATGGGGACTGTGTGTTTATTTGGGTGGGCTGTTTGTATGATTTGTATGAAGACAAGCCTTTTTCTGTAGCTCTGTGTATATCAAGCAGTGTGGGTGACTTCCCTGGGATCCAGTGTGGACCAGGCTGGCTAGGTACAGGTCAAGGTGTGGATTACCATTTACAAGTACTGGGAGAAAGTGATTCAAGATTACTTCCTTTTAAGTGCTGAAATACCTTAAGAGATGATTGTCCCTCACCACTTGCAATCACAGCTTGGTTTCACCTGTTTGGCTCTGGCCACCTTGAATGCCGTGCAAAGGACCCTTGAATGCCATGCATGGCACACTTGCCATAGGTTGCTGACCCCTGCTATAGAACAATAATGCACTAGTGCATCTGAACTTTCCAATTTTGCTACTTCCCCCAATTCCAGAATTACCCTTTATGTATACTTGTGACAAGTAAAAGGGACAGTGAAGAACAAAACTGAAATTGAGGACATATCTATTCACATGGGTCAGACGTTAATAATGTGCCTGATTTGCCTGATTTTTAAGCAACTTAACAGCTCACAAATTTATCAAGGCGAGTTATTGGCAAAAGAAAGCACTGCAGGGTATTGCACATTGTGTGCTGAATCTTAGACATGACATTTCTGGCAATAAACCATTTGAATGTCTTTGAATTGGGCATGTCCCATGTGTTGGAACATAAATTGTCAGTTTCCAGATAGTTTACTTATGTATTTCTTGATTTTAGCAGCTTGCGGATATAAATAACACCACATCTGGATGAAAGTCAGGAAGTTGTATGTGTGTGTCTTTCTTTCTAAAACAATACAAGAAATTAGTTTCAATGTTGAACTCTAGTCTTTTTTCAACCAGATTACTATACAAGTATGCATAGTAACCGGGAATTTTTAAAAAGGAATGTATGTTGCAATCTGTAATAGGTATATTGAAGAATTTTTATACCTGGACTTGTCAATTAATTTTACAGTCAAAAGAGCTGTGACGAAGTGCCCTTCGCCACTTGGGCCTGGAGAGGACTGCTTGCCCGCCTCTTGCCCGGTGACTATGGACCCTGGGAGATTTGGCCCGTTCAATTCAGTATGATAGGGGTTATGTATTTTTGTATCCTTTTGTGTTTTACTGGTAACATGTGCTCAATGAAATCTGCCTCTATCCCTGGATATAATTGGATTAGTTTCCCCATTGTCTCCAGCATAGAGGGCTCTGTAAAACCGGTTTGGGCCAGATAGCCATGCTGCCAGCCAGGCCCCAAAAGATACTTTACTAACTTCTGAACCCCTGGTCTGATTCATGCCATTTTTTGATATGTTGTTCCCCTGAATGGATTGATTGTGAATATATAATATATATATATATATATTTATGTGAATATGATGTATATTTTAGAAGTTATGAAAATGCTGTAAAAACTGTATTTGTCCTGCCTGTGATAATTGCATCTTGTATTGTATAAGATAATTGAATCACAGGCAGAGGGGAGGATTTTGTGTGGGCTGTAACCTCTGTTTTATTGGCTACTGTAGATAACGTGTGTGTCCCTCCCCTGCATGGGAGCAGGGCATAAAAGAAACTGTAGCTTGAATACCTGTTGTTACTTCCAATAGAGTCTTGTTCCAGCATTAAGCCTTGGCTCATGTGTGGATTATTCGGCGATACCAGCGATTTATTACTCTGTGGATTACCTGGTGATTTTATTTTATGGGAAGAAGGGAATGCTTGACGGAGTAACGGATTGTACCGTCACAAGAGCTATGGATAACCTGATTCTTAACCTGGCACATGTATTGCAGCTTTGTTAAATTGTGCAGTGGACCACGAACTGAAAACAAGCAGTTTAAATAAAGATACACTTGTTTTGCAGATATAATTTTACTGTGTGAATGATAGGATATTTAGGGATTCTGCTGGTGTACCGAAAATAGAGGATAAGACATAGTGCAAATATTGTTTTATACTCAAAATAATATGCTGGATTATAGAATAGAAATATATAAGCGTCCTCCCAAAACACACTTCTAATCGGGGGATGGTCAGACTCCAGAGAGAATTTTGGTGTGGGACTGTAGGTGAGTTTTTGCTTTATATCCATTTTTTTGGTAAACTTTATATTTTTGCAGTGCAGAAAAAAAAAACAAAAAAAAACACAAGGACATACAAGTTAAAATGTCAAGGCGGGGCGTGGCCTAGCGGTCCGAGAAGATGGCAGCTTGATCCCTGAGCTCCCCGCTGGCTCGGCTTGTAACCTCGTTTCATCCGCACTCTGACCGCAGTGATGGGTAAGACTCATCGAGCCTCACATGCCCAAAGACCAGGGGATCCCCCAAAAGGAACCCCGACCCCGACAATGAAACGATACCTGCTCGCACAGGCGGACTTGGATCCGCAGGCCTCAAATGACTCCACTGAGTCGGACATTTTCTCCCAGCGTTCCCCAACGGGAGAGCAGGCCCTTGAAACGCGGGTGACAAGAGACCCTGCGATGCCGGACCTGATGGCCCTGCTAAAAGACTTACCCACGAAAACCGACCTCAAGACAGCCAACGCCGAGTTGCACTCCTCGATCACGGCGGAACTCCACGCTCTGAGAGAGGACTTACAAGGCCTCAACCAACGAGTATCGCAGATTGAAGCGGACTGTGACCACATGGCAGTGGCACAGGCTGCTAATACAGACATGCTGCAGCACCATACCACAGTGATGAGACAGATGGCCCTGCATATAGAGGACCTCGACAACCGGGGCAGACGCCAGAACATTAGGGTAAGGGGGGTCCCAGAGGAGTTGGATACCAAGGCCCCAGTACAGAGTACACTGATGGAGCTTTTCAATAGGCTCCTAGCTAGGCCGCCACTGACGCACATAGGCTTTATTAGAGCGCACCGGGCTCTGAGACCCCAAGGGCCCCCAGGGGGACCCCCCAGAGACATAATTTGCTGCATGGAGAGTTTCCAGCTTAAGGAAGAGATCCTACGCAAAGCGCGGGCCGCGGACAAGGTGTTGCTAGAAGGGTCGGACATCCAGCTATACCCAGTTCTGTCCCCTGCTACACTGGTGTACCGGCGAGCCCTGAAACCTTTCACCAGGCAATTGCAGTCCGCCAACCTAAGGTACCGCTGGTGCTTCCCCACAGGCCTTCAAGTAGCGACACCCTCAGGCCCCTTCATGGTCACGGGTGCAGAAGACTTAGAGACGCTTCAACGTGAGTTACATCTGCCGCCGGAGAAGCTAATCTGGCCGAACCCGCTCAGATTTTACACGGAAGGGCCTAGGCCTCAAGGCATGGGTCCCAAACCCCAACGACTGCGGAACCCCCGCATGCAGACGATAAGACCAGCGGGAACACAGAACTAACTGTATCACCGGCCCTGCCGCTCCCTGGAATTCTGACGAAATACACCAAGCCTTGAAAGGGAGGACTTGTATGCTTTTTTCACCCTCTATTTTCTCTTTGTTGCATCCATATCGCTTCGAACATCACCATTATTCTGAGCTTATCCACTCCATTCCTGGGACTTACAGTTGGCTTTCCGCCTCCAAACCCTGGGCCCGTGTGGAGCAGTCAGCGGACGAACGACCCGGAGTCTGGGGACAACCTTCCTCTTCCCGCTTCATTACCGCAAGTATGCCTAAGGGCACAAGGGGGGTACGGGACTGCACGCTTCCCCACAACATAAGGAAAGTGGGCCGAATAATTGGGGAGGGGGAGAGGGGGTGGCCCCGGGCCCTACTGAGTGGCATACCCTGCCTAATCATGGCATGGAGGGAGGGGGATAGACACTTTTCAGCCCTGGACTTGTCCCCCCTTTTTATGCGAGGAGTTAGGGAGGACTACATGAACCACCCCTATAGTCACCCCGAAAGGCTGCAGCCCTCAGGCACAACCTATCAGGACAAACTGGGACGCTAACCGGCAAATGCCACCATACCACCCACACGAGACGGGGGAGCCAGCCACATCAGCACCAGTAGAGGGGTGATGCGGCTCACGCAGTTATACAGTGGGTCCCCTCAGACTTTATGGACCGTTGCTGCTCTCCCGGCTATCTTGATTTCACCCTTGCCGGGTTATAGAGGGTTACAGGAGAGCACTGTGCTAGGCCTTCTAGGGGCCAATTAGACATATGTTGTAGCATGTAGTACAGGGGCCGGATGGCTGATGGGGGTCAGGGCCAGGCTTGGGTGGAGGCATGTCACGGAGCCTAGGTGGGGGGGGGGGGGGGGGGGGGGGGAGTAAGGGGATGCATACGACCTCCGGGGGAGACCAAGGCGAAACTCTCACTACTCTAAGCTAGGTGGTTTTCTTTGACCCTAGATAATTGGGAATCACCCAGAAACCGGGGGGGGGGTGGCGGGCGAGGCACACTTAGACGAAGGACACCATGTTACATCGGTGGGCCGATCAGTCCACGAACTGCGGTCATGACACAGACCCTGCAAACATTTGCTTATAGAGGTACATCATAGGCTACACTCCCTGCGTAGTGAGCCAAGAGGCGGGGAGACGGGATGTCCTGACTGGGCGGAACTCCGGGGGCTCGCAGACGATCTTTCTGGGAGCGTCCTGGGCCCACTGGGTTCTGCCCACTTGGGGCTTCTTGGACTCCTTTGCTACCCTACTGGTTGGAGCGTTCTAACCCTAGGTGCGCGGTGCACCCCTCCTACCTACGGGAGGGGGGGGTGATTACTGCCCTCCAACGCTCAACTCCATTTTTCGTTGTATATAGTGTTACTCATCCGTACCCAGCTTCTAGACCCAGAGGGTACGTTCCTTCCCCTCTCACCCTCTGACCTTCCCGGTTTTCCCCAAGTTACCCTATCCCGTACTCGCTATACCTGACGACCGGACAGAAGTGACCGTATCACCTGTGAGCAACTGACATACACCCAGTATGTCTCTAATACCGGCCCCACTCACCATTTTCACACTGAACACTAGGGGACTAAACACGCCAGAAAAAAGGTCTGGAGCTCATAAGGACTTTAGGACAGCACGAGCATCCATAGTGTTTTTGCAAGAGACCCATTTTAGGGCAGGCTCACGACCCACGTTGACGAACCACCACTACCCCAGGGGGTACTATAGTGACTTCCAGGGAGGTAAATCCCGGGGCACGGCAATACTCCTGCACAGACACCTCCCATTTATAGAAACTGGGGTCCTGACGGACCCGGAGGGCCGCTTCCTGTTCCTCAAGGGGACGATCGCAGGTACTATGTATACTTTAGCCAACCTCTATGCCCCTAACCGGGGGCAATATAGCGCTAGCTATTAAATCCATGAAACCGGGCAAGACACCGGGTCCAGACGGCCTACCCATCAAATATTACAAAAGCTATGCCGAGATCCTATACCCCCCACTCCTAGACATGTTCAATGCCATCAGGGAGGGACACGAACTGCCCCCACAAGCGCTCATGACACACATCACTATAATCCCGAAAGAGGGTAAGGACCGGGAGCACTGCGGGAGTTATCGGCCCATATCCCTTATAAATAACGACATCAAACTGCTAGCGAAGGTCCTGGCGACCCGACTCCAGGTGCACGTACCCTCTCTATAATGCACAAAAAAACAGGGGACGACACGGGCCTTCTCCTGCTGTCCACGGACGCGGAGAAGGCCTTTGATAGGGTCTGCTGGACGTATATGTTCCAGACACTGTCACACTTGGGTGTGGGGCCGTACCTGCAGGGATGGATCAAGGCCCTGTACACTCATCCGACAGCACACGTCCTGGTCAATGGGGCGCCCACCGAGGCGTTCCCAACGAGACAGGGGTGTCCCCTTATCTCCGTTGCGGTTTGTCCTGGCCCTGGAACCCCTGCTCACTACTATCCGCCACCACCCAGACATCAAGGGAGTACACATAGGAGATACACACCATAAGCTTGCCGCGTACGCAGATGACCTCCTATTCTTTATAACACACCCAGAGATCTCCCTCCCCAATCTAGTGCAGGAATTCCAGACCTTCGGCAGGTTATCGGGGTACAAGATCAACTTCTCCAAGTCATATGTTTTAAATGTCAGCGTACCCACAAGGAGAACGACGCAGCTCCAACACAGCTTCGCGTTCCAGTGGGCCGCTGATAAAATCCGCTACCTCGGCACCTGGCTGACGGTTAGGGAATCGGAGCTCTTTACAGTAAATTTTGCCCCGATACTGGCTAGATTCCAAGCAGACATGAGGGAGTGGGCCCTACCGCACATCTCCTGGCTGGGCAGAATCCAAGTAATTAAAATGAACCTGCTACCGAGATTACTCTACCTCTTTCAGGCTCTGCCCATCTCGATCCCCACCTCATTCTTTACCACACTTCGACAAGCAATGGGAGCCTTTGTATGGGACGGGAGGAGACCCAGACTAAAATACGCACTACTCACCCAACCTAGGAACAAAGGGGGCCTAGCCCTACCCGATTTCCGGCAATACTACAAGGCATGCCATCTGCAACGGGTAGTGGAGTGGTCTAAAACTGGGGCCAGTAAATTATGGAAACAGGCAGAGGAGGGGTTGGCTGGGATCCCAGCCGCCCTCATCCCGTGGCTCCCCGGGGGGACCGACGGAAAGGAAACGCACTACTCCACATACACGAAAGCGACGCTGAAGGTATGGAGAGGGAGTGTCGGCAGACACACACTCTCCACATACCCGTCCCCACTGCTCCCCCTCACACACAATCCAGGCTTCCCACCAGGCAAGGACCCTAGGGCACTGAGGGCCCTGGTGCAATGCCCAATGCCGAGGCTGAGACATGTGTGCTCCGGTCAGGGGCTGAGGTCCTTAACTGACTTGTGTGGTGACCCTAACCAGCCGTTCACGACCCACTTCCGATACGCGCAACTAGTGAGCTACACCAAAACCCTACCACGGGCAGGAGCTCTCAAGAGGGGACTAACTACCTTTGAACAACTCACATCCACGGCCACACCACGTTTTATGGGTAAATGGGAGGAGGCCCTTGACCATACATTCAGCGCAAGGGAATGGGAAAAGATATGTGAGATCACACACCACTGCTCCATATTTAGTAAGAGCCAGGAGATAGCTTATAAGATACTCACACAATGGTACTGCACCCCAGACACAACTCAATACATACATGCCCATGGGACCAACATATGCTGGAGATGCACAAATGCACCGGGTACACCTATACATATTTGGTGGGCTTGCGAACTCATCCAACCATTCTGGAGGAAGATACACACAATCACATCCCGCTTCTCTGACAACCCACCACCATTAGAACCTGCAGCAATGCTGCTCCACCACACGACTATACCGATTTCTAGGTACAAAAAAATCGCTTACAATCCGTATCCTAAACATGTCCAAGCAAACTATACCACAATACTGGAAAAAGAGTGAGACTCCTTCCCTTCTCAAGTGGTTCACCCACATGGAGGAGCTGAGAGCGGTGGAGGAGCTCTCCATGTTAGCAACTGAAAAACAGCGTCAGACATACTTGGACATCTGGACTCACTGGATACTGACTACGACGAAACAGGACTTCCTGACGATGCTACAAAACTAAATATAGGGCTATACTCTGCCTAAATGATTTAGGGGACGACGGACAGACCCTCCTCCTCCTTCCCTTCACTTTCCTAACCCTCTCCCTTCCCCACTACCCGAGAGTCACAAACGAGAAACGCTACCCAAAGGTCACGACGACATAAAGGCACTGGAAATGAGCCCTTACATGTTCACTTCCCTACAAAATGGCATTCCGCTGTCATAGGGGACCTCAACAGACGCGAACCCCCACAGATGCAAATCAACAGATCAAGTACTCATCCCTCTCGCACAGGCAGATCACAAAAAGCCCTCGCAAGGGACACAAGGGAGGTAATAGAGAACTCTTCATTAGACACCTTAGAGGTAGCCAACTAGAGGGATCTTGTCTTAACCTGGGGGGACAACAGCTTAGCCAAGGGTGGTTACCCCTCTTCGGATGACCACAATGCAAGAGACGAATGGGAAGAGTTTGGGGGAGGGAGGGGGGGACTCACCTTCATGAGCTCTTACTGTTGTTAATATCTGGGACCTGCGTGTCCGACAGCCTTGTTGGGCCTGCGTGCCCGTTTTATGTTTGACTCTAACATGTTGTTGAAAATTGCACAGACCTGCGAGTCTATGCAGAAATGACCCTATTTTCCTCTTATATCCAGGAAATAAAAATTATATTTACAAAAAAAAAAGTGTCAAGGCATTAATAGGAAATATACATCAGATTCATTATATGACATTGATAAACTGCACTATTTTTTTTATAAAATATAGAAAGAAAAGGTGATGGTTGCTTAACTGAGCTAAACTACTATTAGCAGGAGCGAGTATAAATGATACATAGTGCTTAATTAGCAAATTTGCTTAACATTGACAGTAGATCAAACATAGCATTAACTTCTCATGGGCACAATAAGACATTTAGTTCAATGGTTATTTTCTTTGCATGTACTTGGATGGGACAAGGAGACAATGGAGGCAAAGATTACTGTAATACACTTTTTTGGGGGGTTAGAGTACTACTTTAATTTCCTTTTTGCACAAGTGTAGAGCTGCTGAAAAACAGACAAACGCACACACACCCTGTGCATGCATTCCTTGAGCTACTTGCAAGGCTAGAACCACCCTTATGTATTTCAGGGGCCCAGAGAGTAGCATATGCTTTTTTTTTTTTTTTACCTTTTTCAAAAATAGACCTAATAATTATCATCATCATTTTAGGTTACCTGTCAGTAAAGTGAATATTAATTTGCATACTGCTGCTATACAAAAGGAAAACATTTTCTTTTTCATTTGCCTTACAAACCATATTCAACTTTTCTTTCAAGCTGTATTTTATTTTGAATATTTTAGGAGACTTACCTCACTACCCTGCATGGTTTTTGCTGGGTTTGCAGAAGGAATTGATGCATTGAGTTGTGCTTCTGGCTTACACAAAATGGATATTGCTTCCCGATGAGACAAATAGCGCTCTTTTACAACAGCATCTGCTCCAACTGCTTTATCCAGGACATTACGAAAGTTGGAACCCTCTTTAACAAATAAATAAATTTAAAACTATGTGAAATTAAATATATGGTCTGAATCTAAATAATTGAGAACATCTATATAGTATTAACCCCTTAATGACTGAGCCAAAAGTACAAGTTTTCATCAAAATAAAACGTAAAAAAACTTGGAATTTGACTATATGTCTGTTCAACCATAATTCACCTTTCCTATTAAGTGCACCCACACTTATTATATATCATTTTATTCAGGATAAATAGCGCTTTTATTTAACATCAAATATTTAGCTATGAAACCTAACTAAATATGAATAAAATATTTTAAAAATGTGAGATATTTAAAAATGTTATTTTTTTTTTTGTTCTGCATGACATTTTACCTGTGAATGTCATAATACGGTTTGCTTTTACTGCAATAAAATACACATATGTATTCAGCAATGTCTCACGTGTAAAAAAGTACTCCCTATGTACAGGTTTTATGGTTTGGGAAGTTACAGGGTCAAATATAGCATGTTACATTTTTCAGTTTTTTTCAAACTGAAATTGGCCAGATTGGTAGCCCAGGAATGAGAATTACCCCCATGATGGCATACCAATTGCATAAGTAGACAACCCAAAGTATTGCAAATGGTGTATGTCCAGACTTTTTAGTAGCCAGTTAGTCACAAACACTGGCCAAAATTGGCCAAACTTTGGCTAGTGTTTGTGACCAAGTGGTTACTAAAAAAAAACTGGACATACCCCATTTGCAATACCTTGGGTTGTCTATTATTGCAAATGGTATGCCATCATGGGGGTAATTCTCATTCCTGGGCTACCATACAGTCTCAAAGGAAACGTAACCAATCTGGCGAAATTCAATGTGAAAAAAACGGAAACACAAGCCTTATATTGGACTAACTTTTGAAAACATAATAAAACCTGTACATGAGGGGTACGGTTATACTCAGGAGACTTCGCTGAACACATATATTAATGTTTCAAAACCGTAAAATGTATCAAAACGATTATATAGTCAGCGTAAGTGCTGCTTGTGTGTGAAAAATGCAAAAAACTTCACTTTCACTGATATCATCGTTGTAATACTTTTTACTTTTTTGAAACACTAATATTTGTGTTCTGCGAAGTCTCCCGAGTAAAACAGTACCCCCCATGTACAGGTTTTATGGTGTTTTGGAAAGTTACAAGGTTAAATATAGTGATAGCAAATTCAATTCTCTGTACTTGCCTGGGTTATCAGGCAGGTCCCGCAAATTGTAATTAATAAAATGACTTGATTATGTACAAATATTACATAAATATATACGTAGATTAGAGATCTAAGTATTTATAGTTTTATTTTACACTGTGTTTTAACTTTATTTTAATTTATTTCAGGCAGCAGGGGGACTACCTGTCATTCCAGGCACTCCCCATGCTGGCACGGCTATTCGGTCCGGCACGGGAGCGCCGAATCAGCAGCAGGGGGACTCGCTGGGATGCCAGGCAAGTCCCCCAATCGTGATCGCCGGCGCACATATATAGGGTATTGTTACATCCACGAAATAAGAGATGAGGATTTTTATCATTGCCATCATTACAATTTTCTTACCAGTTCTCAAAGGTTTATAAAGTTCAGTGGATGGAGTTCTCTGCCAACGCTCTTTAAACTTTGACTTTAATTCATTGTCAGTAGTTTCCTCTTCATCCAAAAACTTTAGGGACTTGAGGACACAAAAAGACATATAAAACAAATTAGAGATTTATACAGATCTACAAAGTTTTATTATGCATTTTTTATTACGGAGTCATAAAATGAAATGCAAAATCTTTGCTATAATCTATCAAAATATGTATGCACAATTGAATGGCAATGTGTGCATTTTCTTTGCGTTTCCAGACAAAAAAAATACACATCAATTATGTGCAATGAAGATATGTTCATTTTAGTTCAATAAAGCATTGGTCATTCAAAGTACCCCAAATAATCTCTCTTTTGGAACATAGGCCAGGTTTAGAAAATAAAAAGGATTCAGTACTTTTCGTATATGTATTTGAAAGCAACCTTCAGTATATGGTAGGTAGACAAATTCCAAAACAGACTAAATGTTCAATCATAATAGATATGTATGTGGCTAGAATGATACATGCTGCATATTTGGTATCAGAGTCAAATAATATGCAACATCTTGGTTCGGGTCAGTATTTGCCTCTTTTGTTCTGTATTTTTATACAAAGAAGAAAGAAGGTGGAAGCTAAGGGAAAAACACTCAAAAAATGGGGTTAACCCACAATGAACTACCAAGGTAGTAGCAGGAAAAAAGAGAAAAGCTTAGAGTGCCCTTAATAAAGTAAGATAAGATTAAAATATAACTTTTAATAGTACTAAAATAAAAAACAAACAAAGGGAGAAAAAAATGGGGTACTAAATGTACTAGTATAGGACTGGTGGCCGAATAGCAATTACAATATAACGTATGTAAGAAAAATCAAGAGAGAGAAACAAGGTACTAAATGTACTGATATAAATCTGATGGCTAGGTAGCAAATATACGTGCACTAACACTGTACCAGTGTATTTACAGAAAAAACGATGGTTACTGGTTGTATATGCAGTATAACGGCAAGTCCACGCCAAATCTCAGTTGGAGTGAAATTCAATGATGCAAGTAATGCATAATATATAATATACTGATATGGGTCTAATAACCTGAAAGCAAACATGTGCCAACCCTGTAACCTAAGTGGGAAAAAACTATAATTGCTGATTTGGTGTGCAGTATATACATCGGCAGGTCTACATCAAATCTCAGTTACGATGAAGTTCAAAGTTATATTAGTAAATGCTAGATCTATGAAGTAAGTGCAAGTATAACAAAAAATAAAAAAATAATTGCTACGTTTTATAGACAAAAAGGAAACAAAACGTATAGAAAACACAGAGGACCTGTTCAAAAGTTTTCAGGATACCTCTGGTACAAGTCACTTGCAACAAAACAAAGTTGCAGTATAGGCCAAGTATAGTAGCTATTACTTAGTAACAACGTGGAATGTTACCAAAGGATGCACGTGAATAGTGGAGCCTAAATAGCTCAAAATAGACCACAAAGTCTGTTATAAAGAATAGAGACCGAGAAAGGGGGTAAACATAACGATAGAATATATACTTAGGGTGGATAATAGTCCCCAGTTTCCTAAGTCTAACCCAACAAGAAGTCTGCTCCAGTCATAACAGAAGTGGTGCACGGGATTCTTATGAGAGTGTGGTTATATCGATCAAAAGACCACACAATGAGCTGTTACACTGAATCTCCGATAGCCCCTGACACGCGCGTTTCGCCACAACTCATCAGAGGGGAACCGATGTGTGGTAAGTGTCAGCTATTTAAAGGTCATGGGTATAGCTGATAGGGGAATTCAAAAAAGCCAGCTGATTCTGATTGGCCAATCACTAATCGCCAGTGATGACGATACCCAATTGGGTGAATATCGTCATTAACCCTGTAAGGTCTGTAAAGGAAACATATGTGTAGATCCCTAATACAGTTAGAACTGATAGACTGCCAGTACCTTAAAAATAGATAATGACATGGAGGAATGGAAGATTATTTAAACGTTATTTAAACTAAAAATACAGAAACCGGTATAGAATGACTGTGACCGAGTCTGTGTGAGTGGTTAATAGTCCTAAAAAGTAATTGTAGCAATAGCGGACAGTGGTATTGAGGAAGCCTATTATAAAAGGAATTTATCAAATAAGTCCGATCAGCCGAAGTTGAAGTATCCTAAAAAGGGTGATAGCCAGCAATAATAATAAAAGATAAATACATTGCTAATTTAAGACAATCAGATGTCGATACAGGAAAGAACTTTAAGGGTGGATAAATACTGTAAACTAGTAAGGACTCGTGTATAAGATGGAACATATATCCCTGCAAAAATGGAGTTGCAAGAGAGGGTGCCAGATGATAGAGTCAATAAACCCCTTTAATACCAATCATAGGATACAAGAACATCGTACAAAAATGAAATCGGACAGAAAAAAAAAGGAAAACATATGTACTATATAGTAAACAGGAGATTATTGGTAAGGAAGGAACCAATAACTAAGGAGAGGGTAGAGGGGAGGGAAGAAGATTCGCTCCGTTGTAACAGGAATTAGCGTAGCACAAATTAGTAAATGAGAACAGAGTGCCAATGCCTTGAGGGAGAGAAGCCTCAAAGCAAAAAGAGGCCAATGGACCCTATATGTAGAAAGGATATTGAGGATATAGTACTATCCCTATTTAAGTATGGAGAATAGTGGGATGGACAAATGGAGTTATAAATATGGAATCAAAATTAGACCAGTTCTTGGAAAAAGATCTTAAGGAGTATTTGAATATCTGGTAGTGGTCATAACTAAGTGTAAGACTCTCCCTATATTATTCTGTCCATCACTGATAACCCAGGTTTTTAATAGATTTCAATAAAGGCTTTTTTTTATTTTTTGGCAACTACACTACTGTTGAGATTGGACTGGGTATTTACCCTCTGGGCGGTCTTTATATAAGACATCCCTTTTTGGGTTTATTTTCTTCCTTTTTTCTAAGTGTAAGACAGGTTAACCAAATATAGGTCCCAGGGAGAAAAGGCAAGATGGACTGCCAATAGTCCAAAAGGTTGAAAAATGGGGCTATGCCTCCGGTTATAAATAAGGAAGCCCTAATGTGAGTGAATGAACGGGTAAAATTAAATTCTTCGTTTAGACCACCCGGGGCAAGAGTTTTAAATTTATAGATCCACCTGGACTCTTTCCGAAGGAGTATGAGATTGAAATTGCCTCTTTCCAAGGCCTGAAAAGATAGGTGATTGGGATTTCCATCATAGACTTAGGAAACTGGGGACTATTATCCACCCTAAGTATATATTCTATCGTTATGTTTACCCCCTTTCTCGGTCTCTATTCTTTATAACAGACTTTGTGGTCTATTTTGAGCTATTTAGGCTCCACTATTCACGTGCATCCTTTGGTAACATTCCACGTTGTTACTAAGTAATAGCTACTATACTTAGCCTACACTGCAACTTTGTTTTGTTGCAAGTGACTTGTACCAGAGGTATCTTGAAAACTTTTGAACAGGTCCTCTGTGTTTTCTATACGTTTTAGGTTTCCTTTTTGTCTATAAAACGTAGCAATTATTTTTTATTTTTTGTTATACTTGCACTTACTTCATAGATCTAGCATTTACTAATATAACTTTGAACTTCATCGTAACGGAGATTTGATGTAGACCTGCCGATGTATATACTGCACACCAAATCAGCAATTATTGTTTTTTCCCACTTAGGTTACAGGGTTGGCACATGTTTGCTTTCAGGCTATCAGACCCTTATCAGTATATTATCTATTATGCATTACTTGCATCATTGAATTTCACTCCAACTGAGATTTGGCGTGGACTTGCCGTTATACTGCATATACAACCAGTAACCATCGTTTTTTCTGTAAATACACTGGTACAGTGTTAGTGCACGTATATTTGCTATCTAGCCATCAGATTTATATCAGTACATTTAGTACCTTGTTTCTCTCTCTTGATTTTTCTTACATACGTTATATTGTAATTGCTATTCGGCCACCAGTCCTATACTAGTACATTTAGTACTAGTATACATTTAGTACCATTTTTTCTCCCTTTGTTTGTTTTTTATTTTAGTACTATTAAAAGTTATATTTTAATTTTATCTAACTTTATTAAGGGCACTCTAAGTATTTTTATACAATATGCGGAAAGAGAGGAAAAACCAAGACCTCCCTGTGAGGACTATGTACTGTATAAGAAGAGCCAAGCACTAGAGGGCAACTTGAGAGCAAATAAAGTTTTCACTTTTGGCTTTGAAGAGGAATGAAATTGGCTTTTGTTTGTTTTTCACAAAAATGAAGAGCAGCTTTAGGATTTTCTTTTAGCTCACCTCCTCAAGAATTTCCTTGTTTCTTTGAAGCAATTCAGGAAGGTCTTTTATTAGCTGGTCAATTGTCTGAATACCACCCTGTTCAATAACTGCCTTTGACTTCTGTAGAATTGATTGTGGTATGCTGTCACCAGACACATCCTCAATTGCAGCAGGAAGATTTAAAGAAGCAAGTACCCTATATTAAAAAAAAAAGTACAGTGTACATTACTCACAAATATCTACAGGAATACTCTCTTGTGTGGCTAAATGTTACAAAAAAATGGTAGTAAAGTTTGTTTTATTATGTAACACTTTAAAATTGGTAGTAAAGTAGGTTTTGTAATTATTTCAGTACTCACCCATTTGATAAGGTTGTGGCATCTCTCATTTGAACAATTGTTGCATTAATAAGCTCAGCTTTTCGCTGATTGTAGGCACTCAAAGACTGCTGCACTGCTAAAGGCACCATTTTCTCAAACAGATCTGTAAAACAAAACAGGTAGGGCAAAATGGATTTAAAAATATATTTAAGGGGGACAAAGAAAACAAATATCAGGGAAGAAAAAGTTAATAATTACGTCCCCTTTCTAACACCTCTGCTCTTTTGAAGATTTACACCTGTTCTCTATGCACACTTCCACTTGTCACCTCTTAGATCATAACGTTCTTATGGAGTTAAAATGAATTTAATTTGTATCATTTAACTACTACTCTGTAGACCTTCAAGAAATCCACTACAAAGTTAAACCCACTTCTTCAGAAGGCATAGAACAAACCAGTTGCAGGTTTCGTTTGTTGTCACAGTTACCAACTTCTTCTACACCACTATTCAATGTACATAAAGTTTATAGAAGTGCATAGGTGTAAAACCAAGCAATTCATTTTAACTATGAAAAGAATGAACTTTACCATTCTTTCTCATGTATTTTTGCCTCCGTTCCTTTAGAGTGTAAGCTTATTTGAGCAAAGTCATGATCCCATTCCTGTAAGTTTAAACATGTCTTGCTGAATCTCTATGACAGGGGTAGGCAACCTACGGCACTAGTGCCATGCACGGCACTCGAGGTGTCTTTCCACGGCATTCAAGGCTGCTAGAGCCAAACAGGCTCTGGCCTATCAGGAGTCTCAGTGAAACTTCAGATATCTGCTAATACGAATACTCAATTTATGCATTGCAGAACGTATGGGAAGTGATCTCAGATCAGTTCCTCCAATCACTTGTGCATGGGAATCCACACTGTAGTAGAGCAGCCTGCAGCTGCTGTTGCAACTCCTGTCCTTGACCTTTACCTGGCCAGCCTGGTCCCTACTGGAACCCAGGGAAGCCACCCACACTGCTAGATATACACAGACCTGCAGAGTAAGCCTCCCCTCATACAAATAATACGAACAGCCCACACACAAACATACACACAATCCCCACAAACGCAACACCACTAACAATCCACATACATGCACACAATCCCACATGCAGCCTCTCACATGCAATACCCCAAACAGCCCCCACACATACACACACACAACCAAACACACGTGACATATCCATCCACACACAATTCCACGAGCAGCCCTCATACACAGCCCACATTCATATGTATCATACACAATACCATAAACTACTAATGAACATATACAATATAATAGCCAGTGGCGTACTAAGGGGGGGAGGTGCGGAGGGGGCGGTCCGCCCCGTTGCCACTGGGTGGGGGTGCATGACCCTGGTGTGGGGGCTGTGTGAGCTGTGGCCGCACAGTGCCCCATGGTAGTTAGGGTGCCGGGAGGCCAGAAAAGCTCACACACGCAAGGAGCAGCTGAACTGGCCACACAGAAGGAAAGTGGGGGCGGAGCTAAGCAGAATCGGGGGCGGAGTCAAATTGGCAGTGGGGCAGGGCTTAATAGGCCCTTACCCGCTGCTGTTGCTGCTGCAGATGGAGGTGCATCAAGAAGGAATCCCTGCTTCTCCACCTAACAGGTTTCAGGAGAACTCCAGTGAACCCACTCGTCCTCCAGCTCCTGTCTGTAAGTAATAGTGTGTGTGTGACTGTGTCTGTAAAACTGTCTTCCTGTAACTATGTTTGTGTGTGTGTCTGCATGCCTGTAACTGTGTTTGTGTGTGCGTGTCTGCATGCCTGTAACTGTGTTTGTGTGTGTGTGTGACTGCATGCCTGTAACTGTGTGTGTGTGTGTGTGTGTCAGTGTGTGTGTGTGTGTTTGCATGCCTGTAACTGTGTTTGTGTGTGTGTGTGTGTCTGCATGCCTGTAACTGTGTTTGTGTGTGTGTGCGCGTGTCTGCATGCCTGTAACTGTGTGTGTGTGTGTGCGTGTCTGCATGCATGTAACTGTGTTTGTGTGTGTGTGCGTGTCTGCATGCATGTAACTGTGTTTGTGTGTGTGTGCGTGTCTGCATGCATGTAACTGTGTATGTGTGTGTGTGACTGCATGCCTGTAACTGTGTATGTGTGTGTGTGACTGCATGCCTGTAACTGTGTATGTGTGTGTGTGACTGCATGCCTGTAACTGTGTTTGTGTGTGTGTGTGTGTGTGTGTGTGTGTCAGCATGCCTGTAACTGTGTTTGTGTGTGTGCGCGTGTCTGCATGCCTGTAACTGTATTTGTGTGTATGTGTCTGCATGCCTGTAACTGTGTTTGTATGTGACTGCATGCCTGTAACTGTGTGTGTCTGTCTGCCTGTAACTGTGTATGTGTGTGTGTGACTGCATGCCTGTAAATGTGTGTGTGTGTGTGTGTGTGTGACTGTCTGCCTGTAACTGTGTATGTGTGTGTGTGTGACTGCATGCCTGTAACTGTGTGTGTGTGTGTGTGTGACTGCATGCCTGTAACTGTGTGTGTGTGTGTGACTGCATGCCTGTAACTGTGTGTGTGTGTGTGTGTCTGTCTGCCTGCAACTGTGTATGTGTGTGTGTGCGTGTGTGTGCGACTGCATGCCTGTAACTGTGTGTGTGTGACTGCACGCCTGTAACTGTGTGTGTGTGACTGCACGCCTGTAACTGTGTGTGTGTGACTGTCTGCCTGTAACTGTATATATGTGTGTGTGTATGTGACTGCATGCCTGTAACTGTGTGTGTGTGTGTCTGCCTGTGACTGTGTGATGTTGCCTGTAACTGTGTGTGTGACTGTAACTGTGTATGTGTGTGTGACTCTCTGCCTGTGACTGTGTGTGTGTGCCAAGCCCAGGATCCGCCCCAGGTGCCAAATACTCTAGGTACACCCCTGATAATAGCTCATATTCACACAAATTCAACGATACAAAGCAATTACAGTATAAATAACACAAGCAGAATACGGCAGCATACACACCTCAATTAAAAAAAAATAGGATCGGCACGCTACAGGACATCACAATCCTATATCGGCACAGTACTACTAAAAGGTTGCCTACCCCTGCTCTATGACATGCCAACCTATTCAAAAGCAATTCTGAATATGTTGCAACTCTATAAATATAAACTACTTGAGTTCTGCAATCCCTTACACTCAAACAAAAGAGAAAGATGTTCCATGTTCAAGTCCAAATTACAAAGTAATTTTCAAGCAACATGAAACCAAGAAAAACAAAATATTTTTGCAGATAAGTTCGTTTCGCTCTGAATGAGTATTATTCAGAGTACTTCCCGACCAAACCTTGACACACACACAAAAACATCAAACTGTAAACTTAGATGATGTGTGAAAACATGCCTTGCAGATCAACTTCTGGTCACCCACAGAACACAATGGAGCAACTGAGCTGATCCTGCCAGGGGGGCACTTGAACACAAGAGATTACAAGCATAGTATCACAACCCTAAACAAACAGATTCCAAGATAGCACGACAGACAATTCAATTTTCTTGACTTTCTGTAGGTCTCCATTCAGATTTCAAGCAAGTTTTAAGTATGTCATTACAAAGGAAACTTCTATCATTTGTATTCACAGGGATTCCAACTCCCAGTACAATCAAGAATCAAAAATGTCAAGCATGTTTTCTGTAGGGACGGCAATGGTTACATTCCATGGTTAACATGTGGCTAGTGGCTGTCACAATAACAGCCACTAGAGGTGCTTCCGACAAAAAAGCAGTGTAAAACACAATTTCAAACAGATGGTTTAATAGAGACCATATAATTGGTGCTGCTCGATGAACTTACGCACATGCACACTAATCTACCAATGCTTTCCGAATAGGAAAACATTGGATTGCCTGAGATACAGAGGTAAGTGTGAAGAAAATGGACTTTATTTCAACATTTTCTTCTATATTCGTGTGTTTTCTCCATTTTGCTGTATAAATATTGGTTATTAGTTCCGCAGTTTGAAACTACCGAACACCGACCACCCTCCTGGCTTCTTAAGTTCAAAAGTACCGTTGATTAAGTGTTCCCTGGGTGGCCGCTGTTCGTATAGCCGAACGCCACGTGGAAAAGAAAACGGCGGCCATCTTGATCGCACGAGGGGAGTCAGCGGGACTTGGTCGTCGAGTGTCTGGAACTAAAATTGGACACTCGACCTCACGAACCACCGCTGAAAACTACCGAACACCAGCTTCTCCCACTTACCAAACAGCCAGAAGAGCGGCATTCGGAAGTTATGTTCGTGCAGACAATGGGAACAATTGCTGCTATGAGCCAGGAGGATCTATTCGGTATTTTGCTCGCTTTTCACCTTTTTCCCAATTGACCGACCGCACACGCTGAATTCGTGGAACTGTTTTGGGCAGGAGCCTCGTGTGTGGTCGGTAAAACATGACTTCCACACTTTTCAAGAACCCCTGAACCGATCTGGGTGAAATTTGGATATGCTTGTCCCTCAGATCAGGGCTATTTTGTGGGGATACCTTGTGGGGAAAGGGGTGTTCTAACTTTTGGGAAAAATGTGTGCCCTTTGCCTGGAGATAATGGATTTATTCCTTAACTTATCTCAATATCTTCCAGGCAGAGGGAAGGCGTGTATTAGTGAAATACTGTATAACGATTGGTTAATGTATTTGTTTGCTGTGGGAGGTACTCTTGCAGGAGGATGTCTCATAAAAGCCAGCCTGTTTCAATAAAGGTCAGTTCTGTTACACCCTTCATGAAGTCTGGGCTCATGTTTGGGGAATATTCTATTTGCTGGGAAGAATCATTTTGGAAGCTGTATTAATCTCTACTATTCCTCTACTCCCTGCTGTAGCTATAATCACTTAGGCTCAGCTGTTGGGAAAGGAATAGAAGACTGCAGTACCATAACCACTGCAGGTCTTAACAACTGGTGGCAGCGACGGGATTGAATGGAACACGGAAAGACAACTAGTTAATGGCCCAGCAGTATGAGAAACTAAAAAGGACTACGCTAAAGGATCTACTGGAAGACCGAGGTCAGATGGCAAGCAACCACTGCAGGTCTTAACAGTAAGTATTTATTATTATTATTATTTTTTTAGTCCTTAGGCACTTTGAGTGATAAGCAGCTATTGATAAATGTAAGAATCCTTCCCTATGGTTCATCAGAGGTAAAAAAAAAAAAAAAAAAAAAAAATCTTAATTTCCCCCCTCCCTTCAAAGAGAAAAGCAGTGAAGGGAAGAAAAGGAGAGGGAAAGAAAAACTGCATTGTGCACATATTACCATAATTACAAACTCCGTATTAAGTATTACAACAACAATATACAGAGCATACAAGTAAATCACAAAAGGCCCACCACTGTATTTCTGGCTGAGAGGAATCACAACAGGTGTTGGTTTCACAATAGAAGCTTTTCCAATTGCTTCAAGTTCTTTCAAATCTGGAACTTTATCATGATAAATGAAATCATTGTCCTTCTTGGCAGCTGTAAGTGCACGGTTGACTTTATCAGCCAAGTCTTTTACATTAACATACTCATCATAGCGGGAAGCTACAGTCTTCACCAAATCAGAGGCATGCTACAAAAGAATTGGGGAGAAAAAATAGATAAATAGATATATATATATATTTTAATGTCATTACAAGCGTAACATGACACTTTAGCCCCACAACAACTACAGCTTCTTGGTATGGTTTTGAAAGGAGAGAGACTTTGGTTTTGAAATGATAATGCAGAAGTGAGACTATACTCCACCAAACAGAAATTGGATTGCAGTATAAGAGTGAGTGTGAAAGAACAGCACTCAAAGATTTATTATTGCACTGTAACCCTCATAATAGGCAGTTATGGTGCTGGAGTGCCCTTGTTGAAATGTTTATTTGAAATATATATTTTTTAAATTCTAATTAAGGAACACTCAAATCACCATAAGCTTCAGTGCACTGTCCCTCTGTTTTGTCAAACCATCTGAGAGATTTAATACAGAAGGGGGTTCTCCCCAGCACCAACTGCCAGTTCCTCTCTCCACAGCCATACTGATCATGTACAAATTACACTTCACTCTTTAACAAATGTAAATCTGTCCACATTAGACGGCAAAGACAGGCTAAGAGTGCTGGGGTTGGGTTAACAAGCAAGGGAGAACCCTGGTTTATGCCAAACCACTCCAAGGTAGGTTAGTAGAACAGTGCCTCATTGAATCATAGTACTATAACCACTACAATGAGTTTCAGAGAGGTTATGGTGTTTCTTTCATTGCAACATTAAATACACATTCTTTATAAAGGAGTACTATATCAATTGGTGGTGGGAGGGGTACAAAAGTGCAATGGAATCCACAAACACATTCTTTAAAGGAGCACTATAGGTTCAGGAACACAAACATGTATCCCTGACCCTATAGTGTTAAAACTACTATTTAGCCCCATTTGGATAGTAAAATCTTAATTGTATTCAAGTCTGAAGCTGCTGCCTCTGCCTGTGAACTTCCTCTGACATCACCAGAAGTGATGGTTGAGCAAATCACAATGCTTCTCCATAGGATTGGCTGAGACTGACAAGGAGGCAGATCAGAGGTAGAGAAAGCACAATAGAAACACAGCCCTGGCCAATCAGAATCTCCTCATAGAGATTAATTGAATCAATTAATCTCTATGAGGAAAGTTTAGGGTCTGCATGCAGAGGGAGGAGACACTGAATGTTTGGATGCATTTTAGGCAGCCATGACCCAGGAAGGATCTCTAACAGCCATCTGAGGAGTGGCCAGTGAAGTTATCACTAGGCTGTAATGTATTTTCTCTGAAAAGACCGTGTTTACATCAAAACGCCTGAAGGTAACTATTCTACTCACCAGAACAAATTCAATAAGCAGTTCTTCTGGTGACTATAGGTCCCTTTAAATAAAAAAATCTAAAATCACTTCTTTGATGTTTTAAACATATTTTTGCTGGATTGCATTAAATAATGCCCTGTTTAATTTACCACTGGTTATTACCTATGAGGTATACTGTGATTATATACAGAATAACTCTACGATTATACATGTATAGCTTCTAGCTTCTAGCTTATCTTCCAACAACAAATTTCCAATATGAACCATTTTTATTGACTTTAATCATTATTGACTTTATCAGTTCTAGTAGTTTATCTAAAACATGGGTTCACTTACTAACAAGTGATTAATGGTAAACTGTAAGCAAATTAAGCTGTAAGCCAAAATAGACAAGTTTGGAAAATCACTTATGTGACAATTATTCTTTTTCTTCTTAAAGGAAAGCCATAGTGTTTGTGAACAGATACAGAATACTATTGTTTGGAGTCTTTGAATCTATTAATTTATTTTACCAGATTTTGCACACCTGTTACTAGTGGAGCTGTACAGAGATCCGACTTCTTCCAGGGTACTATCCATATTAGATCTTGAAGTACCGGAGTGCGGAATGGGCAGTGCAGTGAATGCAAAATTAAAAGTTTCCAGCTAGGATTGCTAAATATTTTAAAAGCAACAGTCCGGGGGCCGTAAAAATGTCATCTTAATTAAGTTATGGTGTCTGTAGGGTCTGGACACCAGACAAAGCCCATCCTCCAGGTCCCTTTGTCTCCTCTTCTGATCCCAATTTCAACACATAAGCTTTGGACAGGGCGTTGTTTCTATTCTAAAGCATATTTCTCAACTGAAGACCGGTGTTGGGCTGAGAATGTCAGTTGATGCACTCAGACTATAAGCAATGTCAAGTACAAGGCTTCAGCATTTAAGGGAGGGCAGAAGATGGAGACACAAAACCCTGGGGGATGCGTGCTTTTATAGATCGATTAATCCCTTAAGGTAAGATGGTGCCCAGAAATCCCATCACAGTCTTATTGAGCTGAAATTGTTAATGTGTCTGGAGTGTTATTTTAAGTGATTTCTGTGGATTGTAATGTTTAGTTATGCATCTTGGGAGTTACTCGTCCAAGTTATTTTGCTTCGGGATACTTCTTTGATTGCTCTTTTATTGAAAGAGATTTTAAAGTAATATAGTTTTGTGTTGGGAGTTATTCTGTTGGTTTGTATTGCAAGTTCACAGCATTATGGATGTCAACTTGTTTTTTATTTATTTTTTGTGCCCAGGTACGGTTTCTTGAAATTAAATAATTGCTGTGGCCCAAGGGCATGACAATGGGACTATCTTCTTAATTTTCAGGATAGAACTAAAGTGCTTCTGTGATCTGTATTGGAAGAAGCAGTACCTGGTGTCCCTTGCTATTTCGGGTTCAGAGTGACCTGTGAAACAATTGGGATACCTAGAACTATCAAAGCTTTTTATATATTATTTTTCTTCTAGGAGTTTGTCTGACAAACTGTCGTTTTTGTAGACACAGGGTAGGCTGTCCACTTGTTCAGATAGATTGCTGCTACCACCTATCTATCTTCACTAATACACAAGTATGCCCCATCTAGGCCCTTATGCTCTGCTGAAGACTTGCGTCCATCTTCGGTCCGTACTCCCACCTCCGATGCTCGCCTTCAAGACTTCTCCAGGGCTGCACCGTTCCTTTGGAACTCACTTCCCTCCTCCGTTAGATGCTCAGCCAGTCTCCACTGGGTGAGCATCTAACCCACTTCTTCATAAAAGCGTATCAATTAAACTGTAATAGCTCCCAACTGATTCCTCGCTTGCAACCTGTCATTCTAATACTACCCTTACCTTTTGTGTGACTTTACCCCACTCCCTCTAGCATGTAAGCTCATTGAGCAGGGCCCTCAACCCCTCTGTTCCTGTATGTCCGACTTGTCTGATTACAACTACATGTCTGTTCATCCACCGACTAAAGCTCTGCGGAATTTGATGGCACTATATAAATAACATAAAAATAATAATAATTGCCCTTTATGACACAAATGTTGGTTGCAGCTCTAGCTCAAAGATCTAAACTTAAAGACACACTCAAAGAACCATAGCCATTAAAACATGATGTAGTGGTCATGGTACATCATGATCTCTTCTCAAGAGAGAGAAACAGAAACCTTGCGCAATGCGTAGAGAGCCTGACTAAAGTGGTTTAGGAATATCTTCTGAATCCTTATTACATACTATGCCTTTATGCATATTCCATATTGCATGATTTTCCAGGATTGCTGGGACAAACTGCATTGTTGCAACAGATGCTATTTCTGTTAATCCTGCTAACCCTTTGGTAATAAAATTCCTGCCCTAAAACCAACCACATGTGTTTCTGTGTAATCAATAAATCTTGCCATGGATACGCAATCTTTAGCACTACACAAGGAGATATCGGATGGCCATTTTGGAATCAAAGATGATTTTTTTTCCCCTACCTATTTGTGGGAAAATTGGATATGCCTTCAAACTTTCAAAACTATTTCTCCCTGTGGCATGTGGACCTAAATTTTAAATATTCCGTTATCATTTGAGTGAATAATTAATTTATTCTTGGAAAGACAACCACTATGTATTTACAAAATTTACTTTAGGGGGAAAAAAAAAAATGGTTCACACAATTTACAAGGGGTTATGAAATTTTCAGTCAACTGGAAATCACACAATCTTAAACATGGGAGTACTTTACAAGGAAAAACAAACATTTAAAATACTTGCCTGTAACCTCCCAATTTCTTCACCAAATTTCTTTTGCTGCTTTGCCAGGACTGACTGGTGATATTCAGCATGGGCTTGCATTATGCAGTGCTTGGCAGCCAGGACAGGGATCACCTCCTGGAAATAGAAATACTGACCAGGGGAGAGTCCAACCACACAAAAACAGCAACAGACACAAGGGAGGTCAAGAAAGATAAAGGGGGAAGAAAGTAGATTAGAACCGTGCACCAACCACTTAGATAGGTTAAACCATTAGAAAAATGACTTTTAGTTAGAAAAAGGTTGAATTAAATGTGAAGAAATTATCAAAGGCATTGAAAACAAGCAACATACAGAAGGATGTTATTTTTTCACTCATTTAATTCAATCCAGTTAGTATTCCCAAGAGACTACTAATAAAAGAGAGCATGCACCAAGAAGACCAAGAAATATGAAAGCATAAATAACCAAGACAAGGCTTGTGATTTAAAAGCAGAGAATTTACAAGGTGAATATCAAACCATTAAAAAGCCAAGCAGTTCGACCTGTTTGTCATTTTATTTATTATAAAAAATTATTTTAAAATTGTCCAATCACCTAAAGCTATTTCACAGCAAGAACGTCAGAACTGAATCTTTTATAGCATTCCACAAATAAGAATAAAATATACGGGATAGGCATAAAGACAATTGGCATATAGTGGTAAAGTATACCCATCTGTATACTTGTTTATTTTACATGTCTGCCTCTTCATTATATAGTTAATGGGGAAACTCTATATTAAGCGAAACAAGGGGTTTTATTTACTACTCTATGACTCTGCTACTTTATATATACTTTTTGAAATATTTAAAGGACCACTATAGGCACCCAGACCACTTCAGTTTAATGAAGTGGTCTGGGTGCCAGGTCCATCTAGGTTAAACCCTTTTTGCTGTAAACATGGCAGTTTAAAAGAAACTACTATGTTTGCAATAGGGTTAATCCAGCCTCTAGTGGCTGTCTCATTGACAGCCACTAGAGGCGCTTCTCACTGTGATTTTCACAGTGAGAAGACGCCAGGGTCCATAGGAAGCATTGAGAATGCTTTCCTATGGACTGGCTGAATGCCGCGCATGCGCATTCAGCTTATGACGGAAGAAGAGGGAGGAGAGTCCCCAGCACTGAGGGAGCCCGGCGCTGGAAAAGAGGTAAGCGATAAACCCCTTCCCTCCCCCCTCAGCACCACGAGAGTGGGACCCTGAGGGCACTATAGTGCCAGGAAAACGAGTTTGTTTTCTCGGCACTATAGTGGTCCTTTAACATGACTATGGGATTACCAATGATACTGTGCAGTTGCTTTCACTCAGCAGTGCCAAGTACCACCATTTGATCAATACATTTACTAAACAAGAGCAAGGTTCAATAGCTTAGCAGCCAAATGTGCAACAATTTTCAAAGGTCAAATGATTTGCTGTGAGAAACTATTTGGGAGAGAGTAGGTAGATTGCCCACTCTTGTTTTTATATAAATTTATATTATCCGTTTGTCATTATGTTAGACATTCCCATATGTTGTTATATATTCCTTATGTATGAAAAAAACAACAACACTTTAATATGTGTTTTATAGTAGTTTTATGATCTTGAATTTATTTTTTTCTTTAAATAAGCAGACTTGAGTACTCAATTAACAAAAAGTAAGATGTTTCAAGTCATGTACTGCACGTCTATCTTTCATTGATCAATTACCAGTAACGTCCCACTAAATACTTTTCATGTGCATGCTCAATTGTGTAGAAGCAGGAGGCAATACTGTAATACACACAAACTCAAGATCATGGCAGCATCAACAGCTCTGGAGAAAAGGTAAATATATATTTAAAATATAATTAATCTTGATGATAAAGTAAATAAAAAAGTGAATGTTCTCACTTAAAAAAAAATTAAAAAAGCACCAGCGTGTCAGGATTACTTAAATTAACTAGTGAACCCCAATTATGTCTATAATTTCTATCAAACTATTTTTAATCAAGTTTTCACTAAAATCACAAACCTTTCAGACAGTTATTACACATGTTACCCATTTTCCCTTCCACACACTTTATCACAATTTCCTTTTGCCTTTTCTCCACAAACCTTCCTGGTCTCCACTGCCATTACTATGCTATATGATTTTTGTTGTCTTTATCATTCCAGTTCAGAAGGATTTTATCTCTTTTACTCTTTGCACACTGCTCTACATCTAACGAGTATTCCCTAAAGTGGAATTTCCCTTTTTACAGCTTATCAATATGCTCATAGCTCGGGAGGCTTCAAACGAGAGTGATATATTGTTATGAACCATGCAATATCCCTGAATCCTTGACTTGACAATAAAGTTTCACTGTGAAGATTGGATTTTGTTGTTCATTAACTGTATTAGTTTATTATGTAAATTATGACTTTCGCATTGTGTAAATAAATAGTAATATATTTAGAAAAAGAAAAAAAAATCTTAAAAAGGAACATTAGTCATACTGACCTTTGGTAATGTATCCTTGTTCTGACACTGTTTAAAAGCATCCCCATAGTAATCAGCAGCTTGGTTAGCCAATTTGGCAATCAAAGCATCTTTCATTTTATCTGTAGTAGAAATAATCAAGTGTTTGTGTAATTTGTGTTACTAAATTAACAATAACTTGCATGAACAGGCTGACATATAGAGTTGCACAAATAGTGTACATTACAATTCCTATGTTTAATACGCATGAACAAAAGTAAAAAAATAAAAATAAGATTAGTTTCACACTTTTGGTGAACATGTAGGTATCATATGTATTTTTCTTGATCTATCCACTAATAATTAAAAATGTCCCAAGTTGCCAATCCATGGCCTCACTGACCATACAACACTTGTGTCAAAAGGAAAGGGATATTCTGTTACCCAAAACAACTTGCTTAAAAATAAATAAAAGTCTCAAAAAACAACTATAAAATTCAGATTATATAAAAAGAACAATTCAAAATCAAAGCATTTTAGCTTGCAGAAGTGCTGTATTTGTCAAGAGTGCACCCTCTGCCATAGCCACACACACACACAGCCATAGCCACACAGCCATAGCCACACACACACACACACACAGCCATAGCCACACACACACACACACAGCCATAGCCACACACACACAGCCATAGCCACACACACACACACACACACAGCCACAGCCAGCCACAGCCACACACACACAGCCATAGCCACACACACAGCCACAGCCACACACACACACAGCCATAGCCACACACACAGCCACAGCCACACACACAGCCACAGCCACACACACACACACACACACACACATAGCCATAGCGCCACACACACACACACACACATAGCCATAGCGCCACACACACACACACACATAGCCATAGCGCCACACACACACACATAGCCATAGCGCCACACACACACACACATAGCCATAGCGCCACACACACACACATAGCCATAGCGCCACACACACACACACACATAGCCATAGCGCCACACACACACACAGCCACAGCCATAGCCACACACACACAGCCACAGCCATAGCCACACACACACACACACAGCCATAGCCACACACACACACACACATAGCCATAGCGCCACACACACACACACACATAGCCATAGCCACACACACACAGCCATAGCCACACACACACAGCCATAGCCACACACACACAGCCATAGCCACACACACACAGCCATAGCCACACACACACAGCCATAGCCACACACACACAGCCATAGCCACACACACACAGCCATAGCCACACACACACAGCCATAGCCACACACACACAGCCATAGCCACACACACACAGCCATAGCCACACACACACAGCCATAGCCACACACACACAGCCATAGCCACACACACACAGCCATAGCCACACACACACAGCCATAGCCACACACACACAGCCATAGCCACACACACACAGCCATAGCCACACACACACAGCCATAGCCACACACACACAGCCATAGCCACACACACACAGCCATAGCCACACACACACACAGCCATACAGGCTTGGTTTCTTACCTGGGGTCTAGTGGGGCTGCTGGGCAGGCAGAGAGTGCAGAGTGTAATCAATCAATAAATCAATTTTCAAAAATGCATAATTAAATGCATGTATCTTTTATTTGGTGTATATCTACTTAACAGTTGTGTTTTATTTGTTTTTGTATTTATGCAGTGGAGTGTGCCTTTAAGAAATACTTATACACTTGTTTATGCGTATAGCTATTTTATGTCTAAGCTACATCTAGCACACTGCACTAAAATATATATATATTTTTAATTTTCTTCCACAAAGAAAAGGACATGAGAAAATAAAATTCTATACTAACTAAAGAGCAGCACATACATTTTCCATGATATAAATACCTCTTGTAGCTTTTAAGAAAAACACCTCTTGGGCTTGAGCAAGCATTATTAGACTGAGTGTCCCAACAGTGTCTGGAGATATATCAACAGTAGGATCACGGTTTAAAGAAGACAAAACTGTATCCTTGATGTGACCAAATGCTCCACTAGCAAGCTGTGAAGAGAAACCATACTATTAGGAAAACATACAAACATTAATTCACTAATTTAACACTAGTAAAGACACTAAAAGTTTTAATTATTAATCCCTTTACACATACTGACAAGTTGTATCCCTAACACTACAGTTCCCTCTGGTCCCTAGCTCCCTGGCAATGTAATCATTGTGGTTTCTCAAAAACTGCAATGATTTACAATGCAGGACTAAGGGGGACAGTGGCACAACACCCAGACCACTTTGTTTCCCTTTAACAGATTTTATTTGTAATAAAATTGCCCACTAATTTAAAACTATACTGAATCTACATGATGCAAGGAATTATAATCAAAACAGTTTTTGCAATCAATGAATGTAAAATCCTTATGTTTATTATGAACCTATTTGTGGGTTGCACTTCTTGTTTAGGTGTGTATGGGTGTGGATAAAGGTTTGCTCTATTATGCCTCTGTTGACTGAGTGTAGTATATATGTGATCGGATTTATATGACTGTATTTATATCATGTGTGAATGTATGCCTATGTGCAGTAAGCACATCAGTGTTTGTCCATATCTGCAAGTTTGTTCTGTGTAACTCCATGTCTTAAAGAAATGTAAGTGGGCGGCTTTGATAAGGTTAAATGGAAACTATAGTGCTAGGAATACAAAGTTGTATTACTAGCACTATAGTACCCTATAGTGCCCCCTCGCTCAAGCCCTCCCCTCCCTAATGCTTTCTTATGTAGTTTTAGCCAACGCTTGATTTCCTTATGCAGAGTGTGAGGTAGTCCAGTGTCAGGCGACCAACGACCCAAAAGTGACTCTAGTGGCCGTCTGGTAGACGAGATGGAGATGGAGTTAACCCTGGGTTAATGGGACAGGGGCACTGCAGTCACACCACTTTAATAAGCTGAAGTGGTAGGGGTGCCTAGTGTTCCTTTAATGTTCCTTAACTGACAACAGAATGTGGGATGAGAATTGGGAAAAGACAGGTAAACTGCAGGGGAAATAAGGGGTTCTATTATAGAAGGGAGGGATTAATTGCATAACATCAATGCTAGAGATGTTATAGTTACCATTTAAACAGGTTATAATACTAGTTATACGTGACACTATAAAATTTGGGGATATTATTAATACAAACATTTATCCATACATGAAAGTTACTAGACTTGTGCACAAATCCCATTCACCTGTGCTGAATTAATCAAATACCGGCATATCACCGGCATATCACATATCATCCAGTGACTAACAGGAATTTGATTCATTCAGCACAGGTGAATAGCATTTGTGCACAAGTCTACAAGCTACCACAGACAGACAATCTTGAAAAATTTTACCCCTACTTTATATTTATACTCAAACATAAAAAGACAACATATACAAACTATACTCTGGTACACTAAATAAGGTACTGATGAAATACATAACCACCACATAATTGCCATGTTATTTAAAAGCACCCCTTTATTTTTACTTTTTGTTATGTGTAAACTTTAGGTTGACACAATTTGTCAAAGGTTGGGGTTCTAGTCATAGCCTTGTTACCTTAAATAAAGGAAGTACACAAAACCAAAAGATTGGGTTTCCATACCTGATAAAACCTGGAAGCTGTTTTTAATGCTTCGTCATTATCAAGATTCTGTTCCGTTGCAATCTGGCTAGCCAAAGCACCGATATTGAAGAGAACACATGTCTTCTCATACCCTAAACTAGGAAGGGCTAAAAAGAGAGCAAACAAGAATAGTTATCACATTTCTATTTATCTATGAATGAAAACAGCATTTATAAAAATTAAGCATTAATGTGAGCTAATAAGAAATAATCATCTCTAATGTATCTAAATGTAAAAATGTATGGGGTTATAAGTAATGACGTGATTTAGAAGAGAAGAGGAAAGGGACTACAGTAAAGCATTTAGCATTCTAAAAACTGGTGCAGAACTCTAGACTATGTGAAATTACTGAGAAAGCTATATTTCTTCTAGTACAGAATTAAAAGGAAACTCCAGTGCCAGAAAAACAGCACGTTTTCCTGGCACAGCAGATTACCTCTCGCTCCCACCCCCTGATCCCCAGTTGCTGAAGGGGTGAACACTTGAGGTGGAGTTAACCATGCAAGGTAATTATTGCAGTTTATAAAAAACTGCAATAATTACACTTGCAGTGTTAAGAGTAGTAGGAGTTGGCACCCTGCACTCCAATGGGCACAAGTGGTCTGGGTGCCTGGAGTGTCCCTTTAAGGTACATCATCACTCCGCAATTGCAATACAGGGTTATTCATGTTTTAGAAATAACAGAGCAAAGAGAGGAGGAGGCATTGTTATTTATGTTGACAAGTCCATCAAATGTACTCCTTTAACCCCTTAAGGACTGAGCCAAACGTACACTTTTGATCAACCCAAAACGTAAAAAAATCTGGAATTTGACTATATGTCTGTTCAACCGTAATTCATCTCTTTCATATTAAGTGCACCCACACTTATTATAAATTATTTTATTCAGGGGAAACAGAGCTTTCATTTATCATCAAATATTTAGCAATGAAACTATTTAATATGAATAAAACCTAAAAAAAATGGGAGAAAATAAATGTTATTTTTTTAGTTCTACATGGCATTTTAACTGTGAATGTCATAATACGGTTTGCTTTTACTGCAATAAATACACATTTTTATTCAGCGATGTCTCATGTGTAAAACAGTAAGTACCCCTTATGTACAGGATTTATGGGTGTTTTGGGAAGTTACAGGGTCAAATATAGCATGTTACATTTTTCCGTTTTTTCAAACTGAAATTCGCCAGACTGGTTAACCCCTTCAGGACGGAGTCAATAGTACACGTTCTGATCAAAACAAAACGTAAACAAAAACTGGAATTTGCGCTGTATGTCTGTTCAACCGTAATTCGCCGCTGTCACATTAAGTGCACCCACACTTATTATATATAATTTTGTTCAGGAGAAACAGGGCTTTATCATTAACTATATATATGGAACAATTTATTATGAATAAAATGTAAAAAAAAAAATTGAAAATAAGATTTTTTTTAAATTTGTATTTCCGTCTGACATTTTAGCTGTTAATGTCATAATACCGTTTTACTGCAACGGTATTGCGTTTTACTGCAAATAAATGCACATATTTGTAATCAGCGATGTCTCACAAGTACAGCAGTACTCCCCATCAACAGGTTTTATGGTGTTTTGGAAAGTTACAGGGTCAAATATAGAACGTTCCATTTTCAAACAGAAATTTGCCAGATTAGTAATGTTACCTTTGAGACGGTGTGGTAGCCCAGGAATGAGAATTACCCTCACAATGGCATACCATTTGAAAAAAGTAGACAAGCCAAGGTATTGAAAGTGGGGTATGTTTAGTCTTTTTTAGTAGCCACAAGCACTGGCCAAAGTTAGCGTTCATATTTGTTTTTGTGTGAAAAAAGCAAAAAACGAATATTTGGCCAGTGTTTGTGACTAAGTGGCTACTAAGAAAGACTGGACATACCCCACTTGCAATACCTCGGGTTGTCTACTTTTGCAAATGGTATGCCATCATGGGGGTAATTCTCATTCCTGGGCTACCATACGCTCTTAAATGCAACATAACCAATCTGGCAAATTTCAATGTCAAAAAAATGAAATGCAAGCCTTATATGTGACTCTCTAACTTTCCAAAACACCATAAAACCTGTACATGGGGGGTACTGTTATTCTCAGGAGACTTCACTAAACACAAATATTAGTGTTTTAAAACAGTAAAACATATTACAACAATAATATAGTCCATAAAAGTGCAGTTCGTTTGTAAAAAAAATGCAAAAAACTTCACTTTTACTTAAAATATCAATAATACAATTTACCAGTTTGAAACACTAATATTTGAGTTCAGCGAAGTCTCCCAAGTAAAACAGTACCCCTATGTACAAGTTTTATGGTGTCTTGGAGAATTACAGGGTCAAATATAGTGCTTGCAAATTAAATTCTCTGCACTTTCTCCCTGTGTTGTCAGGCATGTCAATCAAATTTTAATTAATCAAATCACATAATTATGTTAAAAGATTATTTAAATATACACGTAGAATTTTAATATATATGCATTTATAGGTATTTAAATTCTGCGTGTATACTAATGTAATCTTTTATGTAAATATATATATATTTATTTATATGCGGTTATTTGTATTTTATATATAGATATATATAGAATGTCATTCTAAGTGTATTTTGTTACCAATAAATATCATTCTAAGTGTATTTTGTTACCAATATATAATATATATTAATAACAAAAGACAGTTAGAATGAAATGACATATGAATATATAATTTATATTACATTTTGTTTCAATATTTTAATTATTTTTTAGAGAGCGATCACATGGCCCTCCAGGTGCTCAAAGCCGTTTAAAGCAATTTAAATGCGGGACGGCATAGAACGCCGTAACAGCGTTAAGGGGTTAAAGGGACACTCCAGGCACCCAGACCACCACTACCCTTAACCCTGCAACTGTAAATATTGCAGTTTTCATAAACTGTAATATTTACATTGCAGGGTTAACTCCTCCTCCTAGTGTAACAATGCATTGTTTTGTGGACCCAGTCAAAGGCTGAGAAAATTTGGGTAATTACTGCGGTCCACCATTCCCCTGCTTCTCGATGAGAAGTACTGGATAAGCAGCATCTGACATTGGCATGCTGATGCCAAACGTAAATCATTTTTAATATAAAGCTCCTAGTGGCTGGATGAATGGAATGATAACCACTACAGGTGTGAATTCAGACAGACTGTCACTAATGACATGGGTATTGAAAAATGTCAACTAGTTTAAAGGAGCACTATCGGGTCAAGAACACAAACATATTTTTGACCCTATAGTGTTAAAACCACCATCTAACCCCTCTAGCCCCCTCCCTTGCCACCCTAAATATAGTAAAATCTTACTTGCATTCAAGTCTGCAGCTGCTGGCTCTGCCACTGTCTGCTGATATTAGCAGAAGTGGGCCATAGGATTGGCTGAGACTGAATGAAGCAGATCAGGGGCAGAGCCAACACAAGTTAAACACAGACCTGGCCAATCAGCATCTCCTCATAGAGATACATTGAATCAATGCATCTCTATGAAGAGAGATCAGTGTCTTGGAAAGTTCAGTGTCTGCATGCAGAGGGTGGACACACTGAATGGCAGTGTCTCCACACTAGGCAGGACTGCTTAAGGAAGAACCTCTTGCAGCCATCTAATGAGTGGCCAGTGGAGTTATCACTAGGCTGTAATGTAAACACTGCAATTTCTCTGGAAAGAGTGTTTACAGCAAAAAGCCTGAAAGGAATGATTCTATTCACCAGAACAAATGCAATAAGCTGTAGTTGCTCTAGTGTCCCTTTAATTCTTCAGAAACCCAAGAGGAGCATGGATGCCCCAAAATCACTTCACTAAGCTGAAGTGATTTGGTCCTTACACTGCGCTTTAAAGCCTCGATTACATTCCAGTCAATGTTTAGACCTATTTTTATGTTGACAGTGATTTAGCAGTCGCGTCAGGCCAAAATATATATATATATATATATATATATATATATATATACACACACATACATACACACACACACACACACAAATAAGGGACTGCCCTCACCTGAAAATGCATAAATGTGGTACTGCAGGGGCCAATTCATACCATACACAAGATGTAGTGCACTCACTCATCCACTAAAAGCTCACACATTTTATTAGGTTTTTTTGGTTTGTTTTTTAACCCCTTAAGGACCACACTTCTGGAATAAAAGTGAATCATGACATGGGGTTAAACATCTCACAGAGGCAAAAATAATGGGGGTTTAGTGACAGTATATGATCATACATTGCATAAGCCTGCCACAACGTTAATGTATTCCATCTTTGGCAGGGCCTACTCTAACAACCTGATGTACATTACGTACATTGACCTTGTGGCAGGCTTATGCAATATATAATCATATACTGTAACTAAACCCACATTATTTTTGCCTAGATTAGGTAAAAAAAAAAAAAACTACTAATAAAATCTGTGAGATTTGAGGTTGCTATTTAGTAGATGAGAGTGCTGAATCATTAGTGTGTCTGTACACACATATAAGGGATCATATTCATGCACATCTGTGAATGTGGTGTACAGGATACAGTGTGTGGACAAAGGCTGGTACATTGGAGAAACTGGCCTTAAGCTGCACCTCAGAATGAATCTACACAGACACTCAATCAAGAACTACAAGGAAAATGGATATTGTACCCCTGTTGGTCATCACTTCACCCAGACTGGTCATTCCATCAAAAACCTCAGGATTAAAGTTCTCAAATCAAATTTCAAACACTCTCATGAACGAAAGACATTTGAGATGAAAATGATCACACATTTTAACACCAGAAATAAAGGACTTAATGTAGACTCTGGCTCTCTCACACACTATCAAAACATTTTATAAACGCACATCTTAATGTCTTATATACTTCTTTTTCAATATTCTCGCTTCATGTTTATTAGATCAATTTATATACATACATCATATATGCAGCTATATAGTTGCATGCCCTGCTATGCTGCATATTTTTTTTGTGGGGGTTATTTTTTTCTGGCTATTCTCAGCCAACCTGCACCTTTCATTTTCAGGCATATCTTCTGCTATTTATGACACCCCACTCATACCCTCCCTTCCCTTCTCCAACATCAGTTGTCTTAAGTGTAAAACTCTTTCAGATTGATCAGTATTGCCTCAGACCTGAAGAATAGAGAAAAACTCTTGAAAGCTTGTCTTTGAAATATTATGTTAGTCCAATAAAAAAAAGGTATCAGTGCATACTGCAATACTATGGTATTTTGGCATCTTGTCTACTGGAGTAATACAGCTAATCCAATCTACTCTATATATATTGTGTAATATATTGCCTCCGCCAATCGTGGCTTCCTAGTTGTCGCCGAGTACCATAAGCACCGTAGCCCCTTAGCCACTGCAGCTTGGCTGGGGTCTCGCAGTCCCTTCTCACCCTGGACAAACACCTGGATCCAGCTCCCAGTGAGAAGACCTTTCCTCCAAGAGAGCAGGTGAATGCATTACCTTCATGTAGGACCTCCAGAACGGGGAGCAGGCACATACATACGAAAATAACAGGGAAGAGCTAGTGATTATAGCTGGTATACAAGAGCTAGTGATTATAGCAATACAAAGAACAAGGATTATAGCTGGTATAGCTTTCCCCTACAAGCACGAGATGAGGCTGTGTGTGGAGGGTATACTGGAACGCATTTATTGGCAGCCACAACTGGCCTTATATGCAGGTCTCCATGTAAAAACATACACACGATTACATTGGCTCTCAGGTCCAGGACACTCCCATACAAAATAGGTCAATCCATCCCCTGTGCCTGAGAGATAATGGAGTCAGGAACAGTAAACTCAATTATCTCCAGGCACAGATTTTTTTTTTTTTTTTTTACAAAACTCCAAAATACCTTTAAACACACAAAACCCCCACAAACGTAACATCCCCTGATAGCCCAGATATGGGTGACCAACATATCCAAAAACCACCCAGATCGGTTCAGGAATTTCCTGGAAGTCATAATTTGACCAACCGCACGCATGGTCCCAAGCCCAAAACAGTTCCAGGGAATAAGGTTTTACGGTCGGTCTGCCACATTATAGATATCTATGTATTACATTGCTAAACACAAATACACACACAAGTCAAGTCATAAGACTTGCTTTTCCCACAGTAATTCACTTTAACAGTGCTCTTGCTACTGCAAGGGATTCTGGGAAGGTGTATGCAAAGGTGCTCAACAAAGAACCACATTTTTGCCTCATAATTCCACTTTATACATGGATTCCTTGGAACCAAACTCATGCTGAGGAGTTGCATTAACGAAACAGCTGTCCATGAGTGGTTCACTGGCTTTGCTCCTCTTCCTGAGTTGTGTTTCAAAGCTGTTGTATACAGCAGACACTTATGTAGCGGGCCTGCTAGCAACCCAGCTGGTTGTCCTTGCTCAGCCACGTCCTCTCCTAAAAGGAAGTCATTTAAAATACAGAGAGACCCTGTTCCCACCCAGTAACCGGAGGACACACAGTCCTGGGGGTACAACAACACTTTATTGGCCTCCCCCTCCCAGGTGTCTCCTGACGGAAAGGGAACTCCAGTCCCTTTGTCCCCTGTTCCCGCCATCCATCCTGAGGGTTTCCCACCTCCAGTGACCAGGAGTCTTCCTCCCATGAGCCTCTTTACCTGGGAGCCCCAGCGCGGAAGAGCTCCCGCCTCCTGGACTCCCAGTTACAGAAAGCCCACCAAACCGCCATTGTCCCCAAAGAGTGTCCACACCAATCTCAGGGACCCCCAGAATGGAAACCGCAATGAACAGCCTCCTTTCGCAGGGTCCCTGGGTGAAACCAGGCAAGGGAAGAGTCTCCTTTCATGACACGAATGCTCCCCCTGGCCGCCGCTCGGCTATACAAATGGCAGCCACCCAGAGAAGCGCTCATTAATTACTTCCCTTGCGGTTTCACACTTATGTTGCAAGTTGCCAACATTCTAATTGATTAGTGCGAACACTCCAAGGGGCACTGGGGAGGTCCTCGTTCGGGAACCAAATGAGGTAGGAAGCAATCTGCAAATGCTCCCCCTGGGCGGCGTTCGTTTAACGAACGGGTCGCCACCCAGGGGAGGCACGCGCCAAGGCTTTCCTTGCGGTTTGTGGTTTTGACACCTCATTACGAGGTGCGAACCAACATTCTAAATGAGTTGTCGGGGTGGTCCCCGTTCGAGAGGTGAATGTATTGCCTTCATGTAGGACTTCCAGAACGGAGAGCAGGCACATACATACGAAAATAACAGGGAAACACACAGAATAGAATACAGCAATTCACAAAGAGGCAGCGGTCCCGCTACAACATACTCCAAGGAATCCATGTATAAAGTGGAATTACGAGGCAAAAATGTTGTTCTTTGTTGAGCTTATTTGCATATGCCTACCCAGAATCCCATGCAGTAGTGAGATTTATGTGGGAAAAGCAAGTCTTATGGCTTGACTGGTGTCTGTATTTGTGTTTAGCAATGTTTTAACTATTCACTTACTTCATCTGGAAGAGGTTTTCATCCACACTTCCCTTCCCCACCCCCCCCCCACTCAACTCTTTTGGTGTGTGTATAAATTTTATACAGTGGGACCAAATTTAATGCGTTCTCCAGGACGTTTCTTATTGCGAACAATTTGTAAACCGAAACGCGGTTTCCCATAGGAATGCATTGAAAACTAATTAATCTGTTCTGGAGGTCAGAAAAAAAGTCAAAATGAGCTAGCATGGAAACCAACCCACAATGAAGAACACACAATAAAAGGCATGCAAACGACAAAGCTCAGCTCCCTACCTTTCCACAGCTTGAGAAATGCACCAAAAAGTCCCCAAACAACTGCAAACAATTTCCAGAATGGCTCCAAAACCTGATGCAAAAGCCGCTCCAACGCCTCCACACTCAACGCCACGTGAAACCCACAGGCTCCAGCATGCAGAGGGCGGCGCTATAAACCTCCCAAGTGCAATGCATCCTGGGGAAACTTGCTTTGTATTGCGAAAAAAACTTGTAAACCAAGGCATTATTTTCAATGGATTTTCATTTGTAATTCGAAAATTACGTTAACCGAGGCGCCACTGTACTTTGCATACAAGAAACAATATTAAAGTATGCAAATTCAGCTATTTTCTTATTACTCAAATTGAATATGAACTTACCAAGTTTCACAGATCCTCCAAATATTGATCCTTTATCAAAGGCATCTTTCCATGTAAAAGTTAGACATAGCTGAAATATTTGCAGAAAACAAATAAATAAATACCTTATTTGTAAATACATGCCATAAACACAGCCATAAAGCATAATTTCAGAGTTGCTTGTATATGGAATTAATGATCACATTTAATGACATCTTGTATTACAAAAATTACTGTTAACTGTACCTGACTTTCTGTAAACGGGAACTTTGGCTCTACTGAACATAGCTGGTCATAATACCTAGAAAATAAATGAAGTATATTTAGGGTCACGAAAAAAGAAAGAAATACAACTTCCTTGAGGTTCCTTGTATGAAATAAAACCAATAAAAGTGGTATATGTAAAACGTTAAGCAAATTAAATTTTGAGAAGTTGTTAGTATACCACAAATGTTTAATTTCTCATTGATACATATCAGTGGGTTCCACCAAACCTCTCATTCATATTCATAGCATGTTTGCAGGAAAAACCTCAGAGAGTACATCAGACAACAAATAGTGCAGATCATTTAACCCCATAGTGACCAGGCTGTTTTTCAATTTTCTTACTGTTGGGACCAGGGCTCTTTTTACATTTCTGTGGTGTGTGTGTGTGTGTGTTTAGCTGTAATTTTCCTCTTACTCATTTACTGTACCCACACCTATTATATACTGCTTTTCTCGCCATTAAATGGTCTTTCTAAAGATACCCTTATTTTCATAATATCTTAATTTTTGTATAAATTTTGTTTTATAAAATATGATTAACAAATAAAAAAAACACACTTTTTCGAACTTTGACCCCCAAAATTTGTTACGCATCTACAACTGCCAAAAAACACCCGTGCTAAATAGTTTTTAAATTTTGCCCTGAGTTTAGAAATGCCCAATGTTTACATGTTCTTAGTTTTTTTTGGAAAGTTATAGGGCTATAAGCACAAGTAGCACTTTGCTATTTCCAAACCAATTTTGTAACACTGATATCTGTCAGGAATCCCTGAATAACCCTTCACATGTATATAATTTTTAAAAGAAGACAACCTAAGGTATTAAACCTGGGGTATTTTGAATCTTGTCATGCAGCCATTTTACCACCAATCCATGCCAAATTAAAAAAAATATATTGTTGCGGTTACCGGCCCGCCGAGCCTCACGGCCGTGCCCGACCAGCACGGCCACGCCGACAACACGAGCTTACCTGCTCGTCGGCGAGCCGGGAACCGCTCCTTCCGTTCTTCCGGGCATCACGCCCGAATCAAACATGGCGCCGACCACGTGGTCGCGCCTAAGAGTAGCTCCGCCCCCGAAAACTATACTAACGTGTGCGTGACGTCACGACGTCAACGCACGTTTTGGGGTCAGAGGTCGCCCTCTGACCAATCATAGCCTAGAGAGGGGTATTTAAACCCCTAGCTTTCCCCATTACTTTGCCATGTCGTGGTTTCAGTTTCCTGGTTTCCTGAAAGTGCTAATTCTGTGTTTCTGATTTCCTGGTATCCTGATCCTTGGCGTTTCCCTGGTTATTCTGATCTCTGGTTTCCCTGACTTGGCTTGTTTAATCGGTATTGAGTATTTTCTGGCTTCCTTGACCATTCTCTGTCTCTAGCGTATTAGTCCGGCCATTCTAAGGTCCGGTTTACGCTCTATCCTATTATTTTCCTTTTCTTACTTATGTATATGTTTACATAGTTTCTGCGTGCTGGACCACATTACTAGTCGTGACATATTTATATATAATTGGTGATTTTTTTGAGACACAAAGCAATTTAAGAATATATGTACTGAGAACGTTAAGGGTTACTGCCAACGAACACCCAAATATGTATTCAGCATCATCTCCTGAGTACAGGGATACCACCCATGTATAGGTGTGTCGGGTTCTCTAGGGGCTAAAAGACCTTATTTGGAGGGTGCACATTCCAGTTTTCCAACTTGGAATTTTCACAGTTAGTCATCATGCACCCATGCCCCATTAAGGCCATTTTTGAAGCCGGACAATATAATTTACTCCCATCAAACCATATATTTTTGAAAAGTAGACACCCTAGGGTATTTCAAATGGTGGTATTTTAACACTTTCCATGCACTAATTCTACCACCAGCCATTGTCAAACTTTTGTATAGTCGTTATTTTGTGTTATTTTTCCTCTCACATTGTACTTTAGGCATGGATTTTTAGTTCCGTTTATGTGTTACTGACAAAGAAACTCCCAATATGTGTTCAGCAACATCTCCCCCAAATGTACAGGTTTTAAGGGCTTTTGCAAACTTACAGGGGTCAAATGTAGGGCTTTCCCCTTTTCCATGTTTGCACATTGAAATTTGCCAGATTGGTTTGCTGGGCCTATGTTGCCTTTGAGACCATATAGCAGCCCAGGAATTAAAATTACCGTATATACTCGAGTATAAGCCGACTCGAATATAAGCCGAGGCCCCTAATTTTACCCCCCAAAAATGGGAAAACTTATTGACTCGAGTATAAGACTAGGGTGAGAAATGCAGCAGCTACTGGTAAATTTCTAAATAAAACTAGATCCTAAAAAAAATATATTAATTGGATATTTATTTACAGTGTGTGTATAATGAATGCAGTGTGTGTGTATGAATGCAGTGTGTGTATGAGTGGGGTGTGTGTGTGTGTGTTGCAGAGCCTAGGTGGGGGGTGGGCAATTTTTTTTTTTTTTATTATTATTTAATTTTTTATTTATTTTATAAAAAAATATTTTATAAATTATTATTTATTATTATTTTTATTTATTTAATTTAATTATTATTTATTTTTTATTATTATTTAATTTTTTTTATTATTACTATGGTTTTTTTTCGTCCCCCCTCCCTGCTTGATACATAGCAGGGAGGGGGGCTCTCCTTCCCTGGTGGTCCAGTGGCATTGGTAGTTCAGTGGGGGGGGAGAGGGGGCTGCAGAGAGCGTTACTTACCTTTCCTGCAGCGGAGGAGGAGAGAGCTGACAGGAGCTGCAGGAAAGGTAAGTAAGATCTCTGCAGCCCCCACAGCCCCATTGTCTGTATTATGGCAATGTAAATTGCCATAATACAGACATTGACTCGAGTATAAGCAGAGTTGGGTTTTTTTAGCACAGAAAATGTGCTAAAAAACTCGGCTTATACTCGAGTATATACGGTAAACCATCATGGCATACCATTTGTAAAAGTAGACAACCCAGGGTAATCAAAATGGTTTATATGTCCAGTCTTTTGTAGTAGCCACTTAATCACAAACGCTGGCCAAAGTTAGCATTTTTCTTTTTTTGAAAATTACAGGGTCAATATAGGGCTTGCCCGATCTAGTTTGCTGGACCTTTGTTGCCTTTTGAGACCATATGGTAACCTAGGAATGTGAATTAACCCCATCATGGCATACCAATTTCAAATGTAGACAACCCAGACAACCCAGGGTATTTCCAGTCTTTTGTTGTAGCCAAAGTTAGCGGTTTTATTTGTTTTGTATAAATGTTTAGAGATATAGATATTGATATATATATATATATATATATATATATAGATATATATATAGATATATATATATTACGTGCGCGTGTATATATTATACATATATAATGCATCTATGATTTCATCATAAGTGTATTTTGAGATATATATCAAAGTACACTTATAATGAAATCATATAGATGCATTATATATGTATAATATATTATAAATTATTTAATTATTTTATAATATATTACACATATTTAATATAGACACTCCTCACTTATCGACCGGGTTCTCTTCCTATGACCTGGTCGTAGAACAAATCGGTCAGTAAGTGAGGAGTTAAAGGATTCCCTGCTCTGGTGCATTTGTCTATGTTCGGGTAAACTTCCCCGAACATAGACGTACGCACCAGAGCAGGGAATCCCTCTAATCTATGTTCGAGGAAATTTCCATGAACATAGATTTGAGGGATTCCCTGCTCTGGTGCGTTCGTTTATGTTCGGGGAGGTTTTCCCGAACATATACATACGCACCAGAGCAGGGAATCCCCATGGCAGCTTGCACTAACGCCTGGTCGTAAGTGCGAGCCGTGGTAAAACCGGTAGGTCGCTAAATGAGGACCACCTGTATATGTATAATATATTTATTTTATTAATTTTTTTGCAGCCTGGGGGACTGCCTGATAGGTCAGACAGTCCCCCTGCTGGCAGCTCCTATTGCGGTGATGTGATCATGGTGATCACATGGCCGTGGAGGGTCGGGGTGGCCGGAGTGTGCTGTAGGGGGGCTGCTGGGTTCTCTGGCAGTCCTCCCAGACCGTGATCGACGCAGATCGTCGGTCCAGGGCTCCTGTCGCTGACGTCCTTAACGGCCGTTTTTTGTTGGACGTACCTAGTTTGTCCTCTGTCGTTAAGGGGAAATTATACACACACACAGTATATATATATATATATATATATATATATATATATATATATATATATATATACACCGTGTTTCTCCGAAAATAAGACCGGGTCTTATATTAATTTTAGTCACAAAAAACACACTAGGGCTTATTTTCAGGGTAGGGCTTATTTATTTACGGTACCGGTATGTACATTGAACAACATTTAAACAACATTTAAACAACTTTTCTTCAAATACCGGTACAGTCATCTTCATTTTCCTTTGAACCATTGGTCCTAATCTCTCCTTTACAGCAATATATGGTACAGTAGCTCTCCCTACCATAAACAACATTTATTCAATTACAATCATGTCATCTTCTTCTGGAATGTCATCATAACTCTCCAAACCCTGATTGCCAGCCTGAATTTCTTGCATCTCCATTTCCTTTTGAACCATTGGGCCTAATCTCTCATGTAAAGCAATATAGCTCTCCTTAAACGAGTACTTCTTGTCCATGTAGCCTGCTCGTAGTGCTTTGGCAACACAGCTGTCAGTGATTTTATCCCAGGAATTCTTCACCCATGTCACGACCTCTAGCAGTTTAGGCTTCACAAAGTTTCCACGCTGATTTCTGACCAATCTATTTTCAGTGTATTCATTGATTTCCGAGCGCAAATGATCCTTGAATGGTTTGTTTATTGCAATATCAAGAGTTTGGAGATAAGCAGTCATTCCTGCAGGAATCATTACTTGATCTATTCTTCTCTCTGCAAGGAAGTTCTTCATGTCTTTTGCGCGGTGAGTGCTGGCTGAATCCCAGACTAGCAGACCTCTTTGGCCACCTCTCAGAACAAGTGGCAGCATTAAATCGATCCACTTTCTTATAACTGCTTGTGTGCACCAGGCTTTTTCTGTTTCAAGAACATAAATGCCTGAAACGCGTTCAATCTTATCTTTCTTGCCCTTTGCGATAATTAGAGGTGTGGCTTTTGTTCCATCCAGACGAATTGCCAAAACACAAGTAACACGTGCACTTTCATAACCAGTGGAGGGAACGTAGATTGAGGAGGCTCCCCTCTGATCAATTGTCGTTTGAGATCCTTGGCCCATATACACTGCAGTTTCATCCATCGCAATCATGTTGGAGAGTTGGTATTTAGAAAAGTCTATGCCATCAATGAAGAACTTGAATGCAAGTGCACGTTTAACAACTTCATTATCTTCCAGCTTGAACAATGTTGTCGATCTTCTTAGAGACAGTTCATATCGCTTAAGGAAGCCATCCAGCCAGTGGTGTGATGCTTTGAAATCTTCTGTGGATATGTCGAATTGTGGTGCCATTTCAAGGGCAAATGCTTGAATATCAGCCCTGCGCACAACCAAAGCCTTTGCTCTCTTGTCAGCAATCCATTCACAGATGACATCTTCCAGCTCAAGATATAATGGCTGGCGACCTGATCCACACTTGCGCTTCTTAGCATTTCCCTCGTCCACCTTTTGACTGAGGTTACTATACTCTGCTCGCCATTTTCGGACCATTCGGAGATCTAACTTCATCTCTTTGCAGAAAGTGGTCAGATTCTTGCCGTGGGAGTCCTCCACGATTCCTTTCTTGTACTCGACAGAATAGCTCTTTCTCTTTGCACTCATCTTGTCTGGGGATAAAAATACCGTACTGTCTAATTAATCCACCCCCTCATTAATTAATCCACCCCCCTTTAATAAATCCACCCCCTCTAATTAATCCACCCCCTCTAAGTAATCCACCCCCTCTAATTAATCCACCCCCTCTAATTAATCCACCCCCTCTAATTAATCCACCCCCTCTAATTAATCCACACCCCCTCTAATTAATTCACACCCCTCTAATTAATCCACCACCCCTTTAATTAATTCACCCTCCCTTTAATTAATTCACCCCTCCTTTAATTAATTCACCCCCCTTTAATTAATTCACCCCCCCTTTAATTAATTCACCCCCCCTTTAATTAATTAAGTCCCAGACATAAAATGCCGGTATCCACTCACCGTTCAAAGAGTCCGACCACTGGGTGCCTCCGCTGGATCCTTCCGCTGAAGATCCGTGAAGGCAGAATGACGGCGCTGCGCACGTCGTCATCACGCTGCGCACGTCGTCATCACGCTGCGCAATGCCGCGGCCCGCAACACTCCTCCCCCTCCTCCTCATAGAAGAAAGAAGTCCTGCCGAGCCGCAAAGGTAAAATGCCTAGGTCTTATTTTCGGGGTAGGGCTTATATTGCAGCCCACCCCGAAAATTCGGCTAGGGCTTATTTTCGGGGTAGGTCTTAGTTTCGGGGAAACACGGTATATAGAAAATTGTAGAGATGATAGCACTCTCAGGACTCCAATATAAGATTTAACTTTTAATGGTTTACAGGATAAAAAAGATCTTTTATCCTGTAAACCATTAAAAGTTAAATCTTATATTGGAGTCCTGAGAGTGCTATCATCTCTACAATTTTCTACATTTTTGCTTGACAAGCACCAGGCAAGTAACTTTTTATCTCATGGAGTGCAAGATTATTTTCTATTTTTATATATATATATATATATATATACACACACACACACACACACGTGTTAAAATAGATATAATTATATAGATATAATTGGAAGCTCTTTCAAATGAGCTTCAAAGCATGAAACTTGAAAACTTACTTCTGGTCCACCAGGCGCTGGTTATAGTCTTGCTGTTTTCTTGTGTGGCCATATGGGACCACAGACATTTTTCAAAAGCCGCCTAATGAACCAGAAATCCCTCTAGTGGCTGTCTCCAGCCACGAGTGGTGGAGTTAACCTTTGATAGTAATTATTGCAGTGTCTCAATAATAATTCTATTGCAGCATTAAGTGAACCTGGGAATATGTACCCAGACCACTTCAATGAGCTGAAGTGGTCTGGGTGCCTATAATGTCCCACCACAACATTCCAATCGGGTTTAGGCATGGACTTTGAATGGGCCATCGATTCTTTTCTTTTTCAGCCACTCTGTTGATTTGTTGATGTGCTTAGGAACATTGTCCTGTTGCATCACTCAATTTCTTCCAAGTGTGAGCTTTTGGACAGATGGCCTCACATTTAACTCTAGAATATTTTGGTATATAGAGGAGTTCATGGTCGACTCAATGACTGCAAGGTCTGTAGGTCCTATGGAGGGTTAACCCCACTTCTAAGGTTCGGCAACTTTTGGTTCTAATTATGGAGATCCCCGGTGCAGAGTTACCTTTAGGGGTAAACCATTCATTAACTTTTTAACCCCAAAGTCTTCAGTCCTGCCCTTCCACTTCTCTCTCTCTTTCTTGAAAGAGAAAGCCTCAAATACTCCAAGCCAATCAGAAGAATCACTTGTAAAAGTTGCTTGAAAAAAATCTGTATGTTTTAGTGTAGGTGTAATTTAATTTTCAGTTGGGCCAAAACCCAGGTGTAATTTGCCTTACCGTAAAAGAATGCAGGACAGTCAGAGGAGGATATAAACTATAGATCTGTTTAAACATTTATTTTAAAAATAAACCTCCACTACTGCTCTATCAAACATTGCTAAGGTCATTAGAAAAGAATTTACCAGATACTGCACTGCTTGGTACTTTCAATATTTGTTTTATGGAAATGTGGAATACTGATTAAATTGCAAGTACCGTAAATAACATTTACAGAAGCTCATAAAAAGTATAGTCCTATTTATTTTAACCCCATCACACCAAATGTCATGCCAAAAAATACAGTGGGACATCATGACCTTGAAAACTAGGTTGCTGTTGAAGGAATTTTAGTGACAATTCACATCTTTAACTCCAAATGATCACTGTGATTAGCCAATCACTATCACATGGTCAGAGACATTCCCCAAATCAGGACAAATCACTTCAAGCACCATAACCACTAATGTTATATAGTGATATGATGCCAGGGGCTTTTCCATAGGAAAGCATTGGGAGGCTAGCACCAATTAGCATCTCCTCATAGAGATACACAAAGAGATGCAGTGTTTATATTAAAATCATGGTAGGGACAGGCAGTAGACAGCAAAACTACATTAAGCTGTAGTTGTTCAGGTGACTTTAGTGTCCCATTAAGATCCTAGAAGGAGCTCCTGGTAGAGAGGAAGCAAGTGTAGCACCCAGTGAACTCCAGGTCAAAAGTAAAATCAAAACATTACTAAAACACATACTATACTAGAGGTAACTTACTTAACCCCTTAACACCGCAGCCAAATGTACAAGTTGTGAACGAAACAAAACGTAAACAAAACCTGGCATTTGCGCTATATGTCTGTCCAACCGTAATTAACCTCTTTCATATTAAATGCACCCCCCCCCCCCCCCCTTATTATATATCATTTTATTCAGGGGAAACAGGGCTTTCATTTAATATCAAATATTTAGCTATGAAACATAATTTAATATGAAAAAACGTGAGAAAATAAGATTTTTTTTCATTTTTTTAGTTCTACATGACATTTTAACTGTCAATGTCATAATACTGTTTGCTTTTACTGCAATAAAATACACATATTTGTATTCAGCAAAGTCTCACGTGTAAAACAGTACCCCCTATGTACAGGTATTATGGTGTTTTGGGAAGTTACAGGGTCAAATATAGCGTGTTACATTTGAAATTGAAATTCGTCAGATTGGTTACGTTGCCTTTGAGACTGTATAGTAGCCCAGGAAATAAATTTACACCCATAATGGCATACCATTTGCAATAGTAGACGACCCAAGGTATTGCAAATGGGGTATGTCCAGTCTTTTTTAGTAGCCATTTGGTCACAAACACTGGCCAAAGTTAGCGTTAGTATTTGTTTGTGTGTGAAAAATGCAAAAAACGCCAATTTTGTCCAGTGTTTGTGACTAAGTGGCTACTAAAAAAGACTGGACATACCCCATTTGCAATACCTTGGGTTGTCTACTATTGCAAATGGTATGCCATCATAGGGGTAATTTTCATTCTTGGGCTACCATAGGGTCATAAAGGCAACGTAAGCAATCTGGCGAATTTTAATGTGAAAAAAATGAAACACAAGCCTTATATTTGACGCTGTAATTTTTGAAAACACCATAAAACCTGTACATGAGGGGTACTGTTGTACTCGGGAGACTTCGCTGAACACAAATATTTGTGTTTCAAAACAGTAAAAAGTATTGCAGCAGTAATATCATCCACGTAAGTGCTGTTTGTGCGTGAAAAATGCAAAGAAACGTCACTTACTGGCGATATCATCGTTGTAATACATTTTACTGTTTTGAAACACTAATATTTGTTTTCAGCGAAGTCTCCCGAGTAAAACAGTACCCCCCATGTACAGGTTTTATGGTGTCTTGGAAAGTTATAGGGTTAAATATAGTTCTAGCAAATTAAATTCCTTATACTTTCGGCATGGGTTGTCAGGCAGGTCCCGCTAATTGTAATTAATTAGGATACCTAATTATGTAAAATTATTACATAAATATATGTGTAGAATTAATATATGTATATATATACACATATGTGTATATATACATATATATATATATTTTTTTAATATTTTTATTTATATATAGGTATATATATATATATATATAGTGATATATACGTATATATTTATGTATATAGATATATATATTATTTCGTTCTACGTGTATTTTGATATAAATATATATATATTAATATCACAATACAGTTAGAACGAAATAAAACACATCTATATATTTTTTAATGATTTATTTTTAATTATTTTTTATTAATTTTTTTTACGTATTTACATATTTTTTTTTAATATTATTTATAAATATATAACAATAATTATATATATATTTAATCAGTATCAGTCTACGTGTAATTTGATATTAATATATATATATATATATATAATTATATATATATTATTAAAATGCACCTAGACGGTGTATGTGTGTGTGTGTATATGTGTATATATATATATATATATATATATATATATATATATATATATATATATATATATATATATATATACTTAGATCATATATATATATATAATATATATATATATGATCTAAGTATATATATATTTTTTTACACTTATTTAATTAATTTTAATTTGACTTTCAGCCAGCAGGGGGACCAACTGTCATTACAGTTGGTCCCCCTGCTGGCAATGCCTGAGCCAGCTATACCGGCCATGTGATTGTGAGGTCCTCGCAAGAACCTCACTCTCACATGACCGGGAGGGACCGGAGGAGGAAGATCTGCCGCGGGGGGGCTCCCTGGGAGTCCCCCCAACCGCGATCGCCGGCGTGGGACCACCGGCGACCGGGTAAGTTTAAAAAAAAACGGCGGGCGTATATTTACGCCCTGCGGCGTTTAGAGCCGCTTTTAAAAGGACGTAAATATACGCTCGCCGGACTTAAAGGGTTAAGGACTGAGCCAAATGTACACGTTGTGAACAAAACAAAACAAAAACTTGAATTTGCGCTGTTCAGGCGTAATTCACCTCTTTCATATTAAATGCAACCCCCCTTATTATATATCATTTTATTCAGGGGAAACAGGGCTTTCATTTAATATCAAATATTTAGCTATGAAACATAATTTTATATGAAAAAAATTGGAGAAAATGAGAATTTTTTTTTTTTTTTTAGTTCTACATGACATTTTAACTGTCAATGTCATAATACTGTTTGCTTTTACTGCAATAAAATACACATATTTGTATTCAGCAAAGTCTCATGTGTAAAACAGTACCCCCTATGTACAGGTTTTATGGTGTTTTGGGAAGTTACAGGGTCAAATATAGCACGTTACATTTGAAATTGAAATTCGCCAGATTGGTTACGTTGCCTTTGAGACTGTATAGTAGCCCAGGAATAAAATTTACACCCATAATGGCATACCATTTGCAATAGTAGACAATCCAAGGTATTGCAAACGGGGTATGTCCAGTCTTTTTTAGTAGCCATTTGGTCACAGGAATTAATTCACATACATATGTATATATATATATATATATATATATATATATATATATATATATATATATATATATATATATATATATATATATATATATATATATATATATATATATATATATTCGTTATCCTTGAATTATAAAGCCAAAATGTTATTCAAATACCATAATAAGCAATAATTAAGAAACCTAGCCTCCCAGGATATAGCATAGGAAATGTCACAGGAATTAATTCACAATATGTTCTCTGAGAGTGTTATGGCTGAGTTTGAGCACAACTCTCTGCCAAAAATGTGTTTCTATTGAAGCATGCATACCACTGCTGATTTGTCTTCTTTGCTTAATAATAATTATTATTCAGAAGGATTTAGACTGGATATATATATATTTATTTATATCAAAATACACGTAGAATGAAATAATATATATTTATATCAAAATATATATATCTATATATATATATACACACACACACACACACACACACACACACCTATACATAATTAAAAATATTTTAAAAAATAATATATATATACATATATATATATTAATTCTACACATATATTTATGTAATATTTTTACATAATTAGGTATCTTAATTACAATTAGCCTGCCTGACAACCCATGCCAAAAGTAAAGGGAATTTAATTTGCCAGCACTATATTTAACACTATAACTTTCCAAGACACCATAACACCTGTACATGGGGGGTACTGTTCTACTCGGGAGACTTCGCTGAACACAAATATTAGTGTTTCAAAACCGTAAAATGTATTACAATGATGATATCGCCAGTAAAAGTTTTTTGCATTTTTCACGCACAAACAGCACACGGATGAAATTATTGCTGCGATACTTTTTACTGTTTTGACACACAAATATTTGTGTTCAGCAAAGTCTCCCCTGGCGAACCACTCCCACCATTCTGAGCACAGGGGTAAGTCATTTCTTGCTAATTTCACTCACATTTTCTGTATATAAATGCACTGTTAATCGTTTATTAATGTATGCCTGATCCTGATGTAAGTTCCAGTGGGAACTGAAACGTTGATCTTTTAAAATGGAATTTCAATAAACTGTAAGTTTTAACTTTATCAAGTCCGTGAGTGCTGATCACTATCTACACACATATATATATACATATATATATATATATATATATATATATATATATATATATACATATATATATATATATACATATATACACACACACATACATACATACATACATACACACACACGTTCATAATGTTACATGCAGCTGCGGTTTTATTTTATCGGCATATAAGTAATTCAGAATCCTTTATAAATGATAAAACTGACATGTTCACCAGACAGAAACGGTCTATATTCTAAAGAAGGAATTCTGTAAAATATTAATCTGCTGAAACGCACATGAAGAAGCTGTAATTACAAAATTAGAAATATCAATTAAAAGAAAACTTCCACGGTCCCTGCAAGCAGCTAGGAAGTGGGTTTAAAGGAGGTACTCGGTCGGAGTAAAGGAGCTCAGTCGCACAGGGCTTTCATTTTACATTAAATATTTGTGTACGGGATAATGAATGGGGCGTATAATTAATAAACGTAAATTTGAAAAAAGCAAGAGTTGGTTGAGGTGTGACGAAACTGACGAGAGGTTAGGCCTGTAAAAAAGAGGGCAAAAATAAAGGTTTGGGAAAGAAATTGTTAATTTTCAAGTTCTGCAAGGCATTTTAACTGTAAATGTTGCATAGTTACATAGCTGAAGAGAGACATGCGTCCAAGTTCAGCCTCACATTTGTTTTTGCTGTTGATCCAAAAGAAGGCAAAAAAAAAAACAAGTTTGAAGTGCTTCCAATTTTGCAACAAACAAATAAAAATTACTTCTTGTCCCCAGAAGGCAGTCATAAGTCGGTGGGATCAAGAAGCTATTACCCCACTAATTAAAAATTAGAATCAATGAATATTATGTTTTTGCAAGTATTTATCCAATTACTTTTTAACTCCTTAAGGACGGAGGCAACTGTACACATTCTGATCAAAACCTGGAATTCGACTATAGGGTCCCTCTTCAACCCGTCGTTCCTGTAAGTTTTCTTGTAATTGTCCTATTAATAGTTAAATCCCCTCTCATAAAGTTGTAAAGCGCTAAGGAATATGTTGGCGGTATATATATATATGGCAATAATAATAATTAATAATAATAATAATTATAATTATTATTATTATTATAATTATAATTATAATTATAATTATTATTATTATTATTATTATTATTATTATTGTCTTAGGGATGCACCAAAATGAAAATTCTGGACCGAAACCGATACATAAAATTCAGGATGCCCTTGGCCGAAAACTACTTTTTCCCCTAAATGAATTAAAAAAAAAGTTTTTTCCTATAATTTTATCATAAGATTTTTTTAAATTCATTAATCTAATATGAAAAACTTCCCTTCTCTTTTAGTGGTTCCCCCCGCTTAAATGACCACTATAGCTTAATGAAGTGGTCTGGGTGCCTGGTCCAGCTACGTTTAAACCTTTTTGCTATAAATATAGCAGTTTCAGAGAAACTGCTATGTTTATATTAGGGTTAATCCAGCCTCTAGTGGCTGTCTCATTGACAGCCGCTAGAGGCACTTGCGTGCTTCTCACTGTGAAAATCACAGTGAGAAGACGCCAGCGTCCTTAGGAAAGCATTATAAATGCTTTCCTATGAGACTGGCTGAATGCACGCGCGGCTCTTGCATGCGCATTCAGCCGAGGAGGAGGAGAGGAGGTCATAATACGGTTAACTTTTACTGCAATAAAATACACATACTTGTATTAAGTCAAGTACTACACTCCCTCCCATGTACAGGTTTTTTGGTGTTTTGGGAAGTTACAGGGTAGAATATAGAACATTTTATTTTTCAGTTTATACATATTGGTTATTTTGCCTTTGAAACCGCAAGGTAGCCCAAGAATGAGAATTACCCACATGATGGTATATACCATTTGCAAAAGTAATGGGCCACCTCTGCTACAACCGATGATAGCTCAACAATACTTTATCTAAATTCTGGAAATATTCAGGCGGCCTGGGATGCTGCTTCCCTAACAGCACTTTTTCTCATCCCTCTCCCTCCTGTCTCCTCACCTACAACCACTAGTCTTAGCTCTTCCAATCTCTCTTTCTCCTTGTGGCTTTTCCTCTCTTTCCATATTCACATATTTTAAGAAAAAAAATTGTCTCCCCACATCAATAAGTAACCCAAATATAGAAAGTGTAGATTCACCTCCTAGCGGACAGAACACACTCTTAGTGGGTAATAGTGAACAACACGCAAAACAATTACCCTTGTACTAAATGTATAGTAGATAAGGACTCCTCCGGGTCCTCAATAGATATGGGAAAAAATGAATCTACAATACAATAATAACAGACATAGCATAATACTGTTGATATATAGGAAAGAGTGGAAGTATAAATGGTAGTTCACACTCACAAACCAAATTTGATTGTAGGCATATCTTATCAAACGATGCAAATCTCAAAGTGGTGGACCATCATAGGATACATAGAAGGAAATAAAAGCAAAATAGTGCAGAGTATCTTGGTAAAAAATTACACTTTAATAATAAGGCACACTTACAGTGTTGAAGTGGCAAACAGGCATGTAAAATCTACCGGTCTCAGGATCAGGTGATGATTTTCAGGATCCAATTTCCCGGCCAGAAATAATAAAAGTAAAAATAATAAAACAGCCTAGTCTAAACAATAAAAACTCTAACACTATTAATCAGCCCTACGCGTTTCGTCCAAACGTCCTTGGACTTCCTCAGGGGCAAAAACGTCCTTCTGTGTGTAGGTATAATCTTCCTTGTGGTGCTGGTGACCCTTTTAAATCCGTCCGGTTTGGCGCGCTCGGAATGCCCTCCAATCATCCGTTCGCTTCCGGGTTCGTCCGTCCGTAGTACTTCCGGGTGCGAACCAATGACGTAAGACGCATATCCGGAAGCGAACGGATGATTGGAGGGCATTCCGAGCGCGCCAAACCGGACGGATTTAAAAGGGTCACCAGCACCACAAGGAAGATTATACCTACACACAGAAGGACGTTTTTGCCCCTGAGGAAGTCCAAGGACGTTTGGACGAAACGCGTAGGGCTGATTAATAGTGTTAGAGTTTTTATTGTTTAGACTAGGCTGTTTTATTATTTTTACTTTTATTATTTCTGGCCGGGAAATTGGATCCTGAAAATCATCACCTGATCCTGAGACCGGTAGATTTTACATGCCTGTTTGCCACTTCAACACTGTAAGTGTGCCTTATTATTAAAGTGTAATTTTTTACCAAGATACTCTGCACTATTTTGCTTTTATTTCCTTCTATGTATCCTATGATGGTCCACCACTTTGAGATTTGCATCGTTTGATAAGATATGCCTACAATCAAATTTGGTTTGTGAGTGTGAACTACCATTTATACTTCCACTCTTTCCTATATATCAACAGTATTATGCTATGTCTGTTATTATTGTATTGTAGATTCATTTTTTCCCACATCAATAAGTGTCTATTAGCCAAGCTTACTTACACTAGATATGAAAATGGTTTAACTTATGATGTGATGTTGCAAATATCTGCCAATTTGCAAATGGCACACTTAATTTACTGATGTGTTTTACTGTATCAGCACATGTTACGGCACAAGTTCAATAAAAATAAATTTTAAAAAAGTGTATATATTGAAAGAAAGAAAAAATAAATAACAGGGGGGAGTGGCAAAGCTAAGGTGAATAAAAAAAATAAAAAAACAAAAAACAGAAGAACAAATGAAACTAAAAGCAAAAACTGCAAAGTGACAGCTCTGCTTTAAGGCGCAAAGAGTTCATGGGCACTGTTCAACTTTAAATAAATCTTTTCAGCAAATTTTGAAAGGAAAGGGTTTTTTTTTGTTTTGTTTTGTTTTTTTAAATGGTGTATAAAAACAAAATTTGTAAAACCCTTTCTGACCTTTAGTATGACAGGTCCTTCAGACGTTTGAAAATTGACAGTCCCCATGAACTTCACTCCATGAACAGAAGACTATAGAGACTGTCACATTTCAAACAGTCTGACCCAACGTGCGTGTGTGTATATACACATAAATACACACATACACACAGCTGAAGGATCCTGTCATACACTAACGGTAGGGATAAGGTTCTCATATACTTTACTTCATGTATATATTTAAAAAAAAAACAAAAAACATTATTAGTATTATTTCATTTATTTATTTTTTTAAATATATATACATGAAGTAAAGTATATGAGAACCTTATCCCTACCGTTAGTGTATGACAGGATCCTTCAGCTGTGTGTGTATATATATGGTATATACTGGTTGCTAAGTGACAGTTGTGCATCAAGCACCAATGGTAGAACTTCTACAGCAAAATTACTACAAAGTGTTGTCGTACTTAGGATAGTGGTTTTGGTACTTGGCAAAATTAACACATGCAGTTATTAAGTTTACAAATTGAATTCCCCGCTCAACTGATTAGTGCCAATGAGCTGCAGGAACATTATAGGTATGAACTCTATGTATAATGGGCACCTCAGAAAAATAGTTTCAAGCAACCCAACCCTGAAACTAGCCTCTGGGCATGTCAGTCACATGCTCATTTACCAAGGAACTGGTGCAAGAGAAGTAGGTGTAACTAAAACTTCAAATCAAAGTTTGTGTTTTATTAAAATATAAAAGACATTAAACAAATTCTGTGGCCAACAAATTGTATGTGCATCAAAAGTATAACTAAGCAACAGTTACATTTATATTTACTTTAGGTTTGCTTAGCATGATTAAAGGACCTGAAGTGTAAAAGCAGCACTGTGATGCCGAACTTACCTTTCTTTAATATATTTCTCTTCTCTCCCTCTCTCAGGATCTGTTCTTCATTTCTTCCTGTCTGCTCTAGTTTTCTTTAAAACATAAGACAAAGTACTTTGTCTTATCGAGGTTTCCTACGCTTGACCAGCTTTGACTAGTGGAGGAGCAAAGTCTGCTTTGTTTCCGGTGATCAAAGCAATTTTCACCTTTGATCCGTGATCTCAAAATGCTTCCTGTCAGTTTTTCCAAAAGTCCTGTCACTTAGACAGAACGCAGGTGAAATGTACTATACTAAGTAAAGATTACCTCGTATTAGTAAATTCTGCCCCTACTCGCTAGACCGCGAGTAGGGGCATGTCTAGTAAACAGTGAGCAGCCCCTAGTGTCCCCCCTCCCGAGCCCCCACCTATGCCGCGCGAGTGGGGGCTATTAAACTGAACGGGGGACCATTGCCTTCCCCCACCCCTAAGCAGCAGGTGGGGGCCCTAAATAACAATAAGGAGGGGGACCTATCGTCGTCGTCCCCAGCCTCCACCCATGAGCGGTGGTTGGGGGCCCTAAATGAAAATGTGGGAAAATGACGGGAGACACCTATTGTCCTTCCCCCGGCCCTCACCCCTGAGCTACGGGTGGGGGCATTAAATAACAAGGGGGGGGGGGGCTAAATGAAAATGTAAGGGAGGTGAGGGGGACCTATTGCCCCTGGGCAGCAGATGGGAGCCTAAATGAAAATGTTAACACCCCCCCAGGTGACATGGGGTCCCCAAGCCCCTAGTCAACCCCCCACCCAAAAAAATATATAATATTTATTAATATTATAATTAATAAAACCCCTATTTACACCCTACAAATAGTGAGGGGGGACAAGAGAACTAAATAACTGTGTAAAAAAAAAAAGTAAAAAAAAATATTACCATTTGATGTCTTGTTTTTTTTTGTAAAATCTTTTTGCTACCCAAAAACGGCCAAATTAAAGTCCATAATACCCATCGCACTTTGAAAATAAAATAAAAGACCAGAGGGCAAAAAAAAAAAAAAAATAATCCAACTTCACCCATGGAGGGAACGGCGCAGAATAAGCTCCGCACGGTGGGGAAAGCCCTCCCACACCCTGCAATTAGGCTCAGAGCTCTCTGATTGGTTGGTTTAAGTTTCTAAATTTACCTGTCGCAGCACTCCGACTGGTTGGCTTGAAGTCCAACCAGAGTGTGCTGTGTCATTTTACACATTGTGTGAAAGTTCTTTGGAATTTTCCCATGCTGTGTAATTTAACTCATAACTCTCCGATTGGTTGTTTGATAGCAACCAATCAGAGCGTTGTTATGAGTCAAATTGGGGGGTGTTAACACTTTCATTTAGGGCCCCCACCTGCCGCTCATGGGTGGGAGCTGGGGGGGGACAATTTTCATTTAAGGACCCCACCAACCGCTCAGGGGTGGGGGCCAGACAATAGGTTCCCCCATCACATTTTTCATTTAGGGTCCCCACCAACCGCTCAGGAGTGGGGGGAGGAGGACAATAGTAGGGTTTACTAATACCAAGCAATCTTAACTAATTAGTAAAGTTGGCCGAAAGACCAATTTAGGTCTTTCAGCCATTTGGTAGATAGCTCCCTGATACAGTGGGAACACGGGCGTAATCTACTAAACGGCTGCAAGATGCAGCCGAGGAACAAATAGGAGCGGAGTTTCATTCATTAGAATGAAATTTCAATACGAACAAAGTCCAGAATTGCTCTCATTCTGTTATGACAATAACAGTCGTTTCGCCAGCATTCTAAGTGACAGGACGTTTGGGAATACTGACAGGAAGCATCGCGAGATCACGGATTAAAGGTGAGAATTGTGGGAAAATTGCTGTGATCACCGGAAATGAAGTACACCTTGCTCCTCCACTGGTCAGGCGTAGGAAACCTCCATAAGACAAAGCACCTCGAGGAGGACCCGCCCCCAACCATGGCATACTAAATCAACGCGCTACCTGCAAAGATGCTCCCGTTGTGCTGAACGCTCCTGGAGGAAGTCTCGTACACAATCAGACTTTCTCCATTATAGATTCATATTGTGTTCATACAGTGCAGCCCTTGCCCTTGCCAAACAGTCCTATTTTTCCGCTCTCATTAGTTCATGTTCCCACACCTTTAATTCTCTTCTTCGCCCTGCTGTGGCCACCCCCAAAACTAACCTTACTGCTGATAACTTTGCATGTTACTTCACTGACAAGATTGAACAGCTAAGGAAAGAATTCTCCCCTCCTTGCCTTTCTGTTTCTCAATCACACATAGATCATGCCTTTCCTACCCTTCAGACATTCTCCCTAGCTACTGACCAAGAGGTGGCTGCTCTTCTTTGCTCCTCTCGCCCCACCACTTGCCCGCTCGATCCTGTCCCATCTCACCTTATTAGATCTCTCTCCACTTGTCTCGTGCCCTCTCTAACACACATCTTCAACTGCTCGCTCTCTTCTGGCATCGTCCCTGCTGACCTTAAACATGCCACTGTAGTACCTATACTAAAAAAACCATCCCTCGACCCATCCACCCCCTCTAACTACCGTCCCATATCCCTGCTCCCTTTTTCCTCAAAGCTTCTGGAAAGACTTGTCTTTACCCGTGTGTCTCATTTCCTCAATTCCAACTCTCTCCTTGACCCCCTTCAATCTGGCTTCCGCCCTCTCCACTCTACAGAGACTGCCCTTATCAAAGTTACTAACGACCTAATCGCAGCTAAATCCAAAGGCCACTACTCCATACTAATTCTTCTTGACCTCTCAGCGGCCTTTGACACCGTTGATCATGCTCTCCTTCTTCAAACTCTTCAATCGCTTGGTCTCTGTGACTCTGTCCTCTCATGGTTTTCCTCTTATCTCTCCCAACGCTCATTCAGTGTCTCCTTTTCTAATGATACCTCCTCCCCTTGCCCTGTCTCAGTTGGAGTTCCCCAAGGCTCCGTCCTTGGTCCCCTTCTATTTTCTCTTTATACTGCCTCTCTTGGCAAACTTATTACCTCTTTTGGATTTCACTACCACCTGTACGCTGATGACACCCAGCTATATCTCTCCTCCCCGGACCTCTCCCCTGCCGTCCTGCAACGTGTCACTGCATGCCTTTCTTCCATCTCTGACTGGATGTCCTCCCGCTTTCTGAAACTCCATCTCTCAAAAACTGAGCTCCTTGTCTTTCCTCCTCCTAATACTGATCCTCCTCTTTCGCTCTCCCTCCAAGTTTGTGGTACCAACATCAGTCCATCCTTGCAAGCGCGCTGTCTTGGCGTCATACTTGACTCTGGTCTCACCTTTGAGCCTCACATCCAGCATGTTGCCAAATCCTGTAGATTCCATCTTAAAAACATAGCCCGCATCCGCCCCTTTCTTGCACCAGATACTACCAAGGAGCTTGTCCATGCTCTAGTAATTTCCCGCATGGATTATTGTAACCCTCTCCTGATTGGTCTTCCCAATAGCCATACTGCACCCTTACAGTCCGTAATGAATGCTGCTGCTAGATTGATTTTCCTCTATAGTCGTTTCTCTCACACCTCACCCCTCTGCCAGTCCTTACATTGGCTTCCTGTATGCTATAGGAGTCAATTCAAGGTACTAACTCACACCTATAAAGCACTGAACAACTCTAGCCCCTCTTATATCTCCTCACAGATCCATAGGTATGTCCCTTCTCGGTCTCTCCGTTCTGCCCGTGACCACCTCCTGTCCGTTGTCCGCACTCGTACGGCCAACTCGCGCTTGCAGGACTTCTCACGGGCGGCTCCCTTCCTATGGAATAGCCTGCCTACCGCCATCAGACTCTCCCCTAGTCTTGCATCTTTTAAGAAGTGCCTTAAAACCCATCTCTTTAGGAAAGCTTATGGCCTCCAAGACTAACCCTTACCTCACATACCTGTCTCTTGCCCTCTCCTAAAGGGCAGCCCACCTTATTTGATTGTAAATTCCTGTCCTAATGTGTTTTACACCCCACCTCCTATAGAATGTAAGCTCGTTTGAGCAGGGTCCTCTTCAACCTATTGTTCCTGTAAGTTTATTTGTAATTGTCCTATTTATAGTTAAATTCCCCCTCTCATAATATTGTAAAGCGCTACGGAATCTGTTGGCGCTATATAAATGGCAATAATAAATAATAGACACTACTTATGTTTTAAAGAAAACTAGAGCAGACATGAATAAATGAATAACAGATCCTGAGAGGGAGAGAAGAGGAATCGATTAAAGAAAAGGCAAGTTCGGCATGACAGTGCCACTATAAAAATTTTGGTGCATGGTCAACAAATGCATATTTTGCCAATGTCAAGGGACATGCCACTGCTCAAAATAAATAAAGGGACATTACAGACACACTTCATATCAGTGACCCTGTGACTCTTAACCCTGCAAAGTAAAACAAAAAGTGCTTCCTGCTATCTCACAGAGTTTAGTTCCGTGAAACAACACTGAGGACATCCAGCGTCTTGAAGAGAAGACTTTCATTGCGGGGATCTCGACGCTGGAATCAGATAAGTGGAAAAAAGGGGTAAACTATTTATTTGCAGGGGGGAGCGGGGAGGCACATAGTCAGAGGGACGCTATAGTGTTAGGAATACAGTTTTGCACGCCCAACACTTTAGTGTTTCTATAAATCAAAATCACTGTTTAGTAGATATACCCAAAATTAATGTATGCATGCATTTAATTGTGCATTTTTAAAGGGACACTGTAGGCAACCAAACCACTTCAGCTCATTGAAGTGGTCTAGGTGCAGTGTTCCATCACCCTTTTAATCCTGAGCATGTAATTATTGCAGTTTTTAATAAACTGCAATAATTACCTGCTAGGGTTAATTCTTCCCCTAGTGGCGGTCTATCAGACAACCACTAGAATTACTTCTGGGTATTTAGGCGACTTTTGGTCATGCTACGCATGAGGACTTTTAGCGTCACCAGAATCCCCATAGGAAAGCATTGAATAATGCTTCCTATGGGGAATTTCTAATGAAAACACAGCTATTGCTGCACATGCACTTTAGGTCTCCCCCGCTGGCTGACATCGGCAGGAGAGGAGTATAAGCGGACCCGAGCCAGCACCATGGGACATCGGTGCAGGAGCTAGGTAAGTGTCAGAATGAGTTTATGGCCCTTACTGCACCGCGGGGGAACCTTTACACTTGGGGAAGCTATAGTTCCAGGAAAACAAGTTTCTGTGGCTGCTCGATTTTAAAGACTTCCCAATGCAGCTCAATGAGAAGTCTTTGTAAGGTGCTCTACTACCTCTTGAAATTATCTCCCCATAGCTAAAAAAAAAAAAAAAAAAAAAAAAAAAAAAAAACAGGAAGTAACAGTGCAGGTTGCCTGCTTGAAAGTCAAAGGGGTGTAACAAGGTTAATTTAGAAAAGTGCCAATTTCTATTGAAACCTGCTTTTACACACCAAGCATTTCAGCAAACAAAAGTTCTTTAGTGGTCCACGGTGTTCCTTTAAAAAAACCTATTATTTATTTCTAGATGTTCTTTACATTTTGTTTTTTAGATAAAAAAAAGGTTCTCTTCATATATGCCATGTGAGAGTAAACTAGAAAACTTGTGTCCAAGAGGTTATCCAAATCAACATAACCACTACAGCCAGGAGCTTATAAAAAATAAACAAAACATACTGATCTGGTGTCTGTAGCCTTTACAAGCCTCCAAAACATAAAACATTTCTGAATATAATAATAATAATAATAATATAAAAAAACAAAAAAATAAATAAATTACAGAGCTCATGAAATGACTGTGAAAAATGGCATAACATTAACCACCGTATATACTGGAGTATAAGTCGAGTTTTTCAGCACATTTTTTGTGCTGAAAAACCCCCACTCGACTTATACTCGAGTCATTGTCTGTATTATGGCAACTTACATTGCCATAATACAGACAAAGACCACCGGGCTCATTACAAGCCCGGCGGTCCTGTTGGGGGCTGGCAGGAAGCGTTTACTTATCTTTCCTGCAGCTCTCTTCTCCTGCGTTCCGGTCAGCTCCCCTGTAAGTCTCGCAAGAACCGCGGGGTCAGAGCGTTGCCACTGGTTACCGTGGCAACGCTCCGCGCGGCACTCACACAGCAAGACTTACAGGGGAGCTGACCGGAACGCAGGAGATAGGAGCTGACAGGAGCTGCAGGAAAGGTAAGTAAACGCTTCCTGCCAGCCCCCCTCCTACACAGCCCATCCACTGGACCACCAGGGAATGAGAGACCCCCTCCCTGGCCATGTATCAAGCAGGGAGGAGGGGGACAAAAATAATTAAATAAAAAAAAATAATAATACTAAAATAAAAAAAATTAAAGGAACACTATAGTCACCTAAATTACTTTAGCTAAATAAAGCAGTTTTAGTCTATAGATCATTACCCTGCAATTTCACTGCTCAATTCACTGTCATTTAGGAGTTAAATCACTTTATTTCTGTCTATGCAGCCCTAGCCACACCTCCCCTGGCTAGGATTGACAGAGCCTGCATGAAATAAAAACTGGTTTCACTTTCAAACAGATGTAATTTACCTTAAACAATTGTATCTCAATTTCTAAATTGAACTTTAATCACATACAGGAGGCTCTTGCAGGGTCTAGCAAGATATTAACATAGCAGGGGATAAGAAAATCTTAATTAAACAGAACTTGCAATAAAGAAAGCCTAAATAGGGCTCTCTTTACAGGAAGTGTTTATGGAAGGCTGTGCAAGTCACATGCAGGGAGGTGTGACTAGGGTTCATAAACAAAGGGATTTAACTCCTAAATGGCAGAGGATTGACCAGCGAGGCTGCAGGGGCATGTTCTATACACCAAAACTGCTTCATTAAGCTAAAGTTGTTCAGGTGACCATAGTGTCCCTTTAAGATATTAAAATAAAAAAAAAAATGTAAAATGCCCTCCCCCCACCAGGTTCACACACTACACACTCATACAAACACACTCTGCATTATATATATATATATATATACACACACACACACACACACTCTGCATTATATATATACACACACACACACTCTGCATTATATACACACAGAGTGTGCGTATACAGTGCAGAGTGTGTGTTTGTATGAGAGTGTGTGTTTATATAATTATAAAAAAAATCACAGAATTTCATAACCCCAAGTTTTATCCTCGACTTATCCACGAGGCATAGCATATTTCACAATTGTTGGTCACAAAACTGCACTCGACTTATACATGAGATCGACTTATACACGAGTATATACGGTATTTCAGCACCAGAGAAATGGTGATCAGAAACTAAACTAGTTGTGTCCTTGCAGATAATTGTATTACCTATTTCAATCGCAAAGCTACATAGCTGAAAAGAGACCTGCGTCCATCAAGTTCAGCCTTCTTCACATATGTTTTTGCTGTTGATCCAAAAGAAGGCAAAAAACCTAGTCTGTAGCTTTCCAATTTTGCAACAAACTAGGAAAAAATTCCTTCTTGACCCCAAAATAGCAGTCAGATGTCTTCTTGGATCAAGCAGCTATTACCCCACTAATAAGAAAGTATATCCCTGTATGTAATGTTTTTGCAAGTATTTATCCAATTTCAGTTTAAACATATGTATGGATGTTTAAACTGAAGTCATTGTGTGTTGCAGAGTGTTGCACTCTACAGTAGCAAAGTCAGCGTTCCCTGCACCTTACAGAAACTGCATGCGCCCCACCAGTTATAATGGCCTTCCGATCTCCTCTACTTCCTCACTAATATAAAAAATTTAAGAATTGGGATGACACAACATGAAGATCATGGGTGTGTAGAGCTCGGTTGAAGTAGGTTCGCAACTTCCTTTCCTCCTTTCCTCCCTCTTACCACCCTAGCAGTAGAAATGTATACTCCTGGATGGAGCTTCCGAGTAGGCCATCCAAAGGGACCCACGGCTGCTCCCTTGCAGGACATTATTGTGGTGCACCGTTCCATGGCTGACAAAAGGGTCGCGGCCCCAGCTAAGCAGCTATTGGACTTTGAAAATTCAAACCTGTCATTCTTTGAGGATCTTAGTAGGGACACACTCACAAGGAGGGCGATCCTTCAACCTGTCACACAATGCCTGCAAGCCACAGGAAACCTGTTTCACGGTTCCTTGTTCTTTCTTTGACAGCAACTAGTTTGCTCTTATTTGATGCATTTATGCTTTTTTGTTTTGCCTTCATAAAAACATCCCCCAAAAAAGTCAACCTCCCAACCAGGACACAGCTGTTTGTTTTTTTCAAAAACAGTAGAACTGCTCATCACAGAAAAAAAAAGTGTTTGAAAAGAAAAAAAAAAAAAAGGCTGTAAACCCTGCTGGACAGGATATATATATTACAAAAAAAAAAAAAAAAGACCCCATAGAGCAGAATGAGAAACACGTCTCTTCATAGCTGCAGGCAAACCTACGAACCAGTATGCAGAAAGCTTTGGTGGTATCTTTCATTTTTAAAGAGTTAAACTTATGCTTTTTGTAATGATCATAGTGGTCAAAGTCAGGGTGTGCAGAGTTTTATGTTCAAACACTGCACATCCAGTGATATTTCAAATTGGGCAAGTTGTAATCCCAGCACACGTGACTTAAATAACCAAAAACTTTGTGCATAAATTACATCTGGCATCAACGTGCACTGCACACTTGGGACAGACGCAACTGCTTCTCACTTGGAGGCAGAGGCTACAAGTGAGAAGGTCATCTCCCCTCCCCAACCCACTCAGAAGGAAGCCCTCCCTCTGGAAAAAATAAAAACGGAGAAGAGAAAAAAAAAAGTTTCACAAATTTGCTCACAGTTCCAGCACAAGAAAAAAAAAATCTTAAAAAATAGATTTTAGATTTAATTTTGGAATTGCCTCATAGCAAATCTATTTTTGAAGTGCAACCATCTGTGACATCATACTGACTACTGTCAAACTATGTTGCAGCGTCAGTGGCTTCATGGCATATGGCTCAGCAGAAAATAAAATTCTGTTTAATATTAAAAACGCTGAGTCTAACAGGTGCAAAAGAGGACCTGACAGACATCTTTACCAATACAATGACTATCACCCAATCCACCTTGATTAAACAAAACTGTCACATTATACCATTATATCAGCCAAGTATGGTCTTATTGGTTTTCTAGGGTGGTGGGGATGAGGTTACATAACTTCACACCCGGCGGTCCTTAAGCCACTATGGGAGCCCACCTTTGTTAAAGGACCACTATAGGCACCCAGACCACTTCAGCTCAATGAAGTGGTCTGGGTGCCAGGTCCCTCTAGTTTTAACCCTTGCAGCTGAAAACATAGCAGCTTCAGAGAAACTGCTATGTTTACACTGAGGGTTAAGCCAGCCTCTAGTGGCTGTCTCACTGACAGCCACTAGAGGCCGCTTCCGCGATTCTCACTGTGAAAATCACAGTGAGAAGACTCTGACGTCCATAGGAGTAATGCTTTCCTATGGGTGGTTTGAATGCGTGCGCATTCGGCGCTGACGTCGGCAGGAGGAGGAGAGTTCCCCAGTGCCGAGGGAGCCCGGCAGAAGGGGGGGGGGGGATTTAAGGACTACATAGTGTCAGGAAATCAAGACCACTATAGTGGTCCTTTTAGCCTACCTGCTGCATAAACGTGACACTCCATCCAGACCCTTGGGCAACTCTTTTAAAATCTTGAGTATAAGGAATATAGCTTTATTGCACAGCCATAAACTTATTTATCAAGTATGTATAACACTGGGATTGTACCGGACTAAAGCCTGCAAGACAGACCTGCTTTCTCAAGCCCATATTGATGGTAGGATTTGGTATTGATAAAAATGTCAAAATGTACAGCATTTATCAATGAGACTGAAAGTCACTGCAAACTGTTACGATATACCCCCAAAATTCTTGCATGTATTCATTGGGAATACATCTACTAAACAATTACTTTTTGCCCATTAGGGCAGTTGAGTGTTCCTTTAAGAACTCTATGTCCATCATTACTAACCACGGTTGGACAGGTTCCCATTGATAAGACAAAAGGGTAGTTTCTGCTTTACTAATGTGGCTGTGAAGATCAGGGAAAAGACAAGTCTTTGCAAACCAATCCATAATGGGTAGACAGAACACAAATGTTCAAAGCTCAAAAATCATTAAAAGCACACCGTGAGACATGACACTTTTTCATAGTCTGTCAATCTTACATACATGTCCCAAACTGTCTGAGATTAACACTCTAGCATCATAAATAGAGGAGCATTGAGCACATGAAGCCTCACTTCCTTTGTGCTGGAGCACAAAGCGAGTGAGGAAGAGCACTTTTTCAGTTATCAGACAGCCAAGAGCAAGTATGTCAAACTCAAAGGCTAACTCGGGCAAAATAAACAAGGCTTAATTTTATGTGGATCACGCAAAAAAAAAAAAGTTCGACCTACTACACAAACTAAAATTGCTTGTATCATTCTCATGCAAACAATATGTAAACCTGGGTACATATATACAATTCACTCAAAAGCTTCACTTTAAGTTACTTACTATCTCAGTAGTAATGCCACTGTCTGGAGTGTCCGCTCCGCTCGCTCCCTATTCCCTCTGCAATGTCTAAGCAGAGTAAGGTGTGGCTGCACACGCCACTCGCTTCTAGCCATACAAGTCTCTCTCCCCCACATCTCCCCCTCCCTTTCATATGTCTCCACCCCTTACATGTGTCTCTCCCCCTCCTAACAATCCCATTCATATCTCCCTACCCCCATTCCATTCCTATCTCCCTCACGCATGTCTTCCTTCCTACCCCTTCCATTCATACCTCCCTCCTCTTGCTCTAGCAGGCAGCTGTTTATCTCACAGAGCTGGCGCCCAATGTGATGGTAGCGCTGGCTCTGCTCTATTGATAGATGGCACCCTCCCAGCTGTTTCTCACCTGACATAGCAGGTGAGGGGGGGGCCTCTCACTCTCCGACAGCGTGGTGTCAGATTGAGCACCGGGTAGTCACGTGACAGCCGGCGCTCCTACGTAGAGCAGAAGAGGGAGGCGCTCCCCCTCTCAAATGTTGGACTATACAAAGAAGACAGAAAACACATAATTAGGACTTCTTTCAAATGAATACTTTAAGCACCATAACCATTACAACCTGCTGTAGTGATAAAGGTGACAGGAATGACATGTGGGCCCCCCAGTGTAATATCTTATACAGTATGACAACTTGCCTGGTTCCTGCCAGGTACCTACAGCTTCATCACCTGCTTCAACAGGAGAATCTGTTTAGGTCTACTGAGCCAAGCATGCAAGATTAGATGCTGGGCAGGTGCCCAGATGACCTTGGTAAGTTGTCAAACTGTTGTAAAACTGCTTGACAAATTATATTGGGACCAGGGCACTCATGGCACCATAATTATTACGGTGGACACCAGTGCTTACGGTGCATTGAATGCACCTTTAAAAAGGTAGCTCCAAAACAACTTCATCCTAAAAAAGGGGTTTTAGAGTATGGATCATGCCCCTTCAGTCTCACCGCTTAAGTCTTAACAATTTAGGAATTAAATCACTTTGCTTATGCAACCCTAGTTACATTTCCCACACAACCTCCCTACATACTTCCTTTAAAAAAATAAAAATAAAATAAAAGCCAAAATGTTTTAGCTTTCATTAATGCACAGTGTGTTTCTGAATTATTTCCTGCTGTTAATTGCTTGACTGAACCTAACAGGACCTCTTGTGTGAGATTAACCCATCAAGGACAGAGTCAAGTTCTGAACCAAAGCAAAAACTGCAATTTGACCTATAGGTCTGTACAACCATAATTTACCTCTTTAAAATTAAAGGAACACTATAGAGAAAGGAACACAAACATGTATTCCTGACACTATAGTGCCAAAATTACCATGAATCAATGCATCTCTATGAGAAACGCTCATTGTCTCCATGCAGATGGTGGAGACATTGAATGGCAGTGCTGCACATTGTGCAGCACTCCTGAAGGAAGCTAATGGCTGCAATGTAAACATTGCATTTTCTCTGAAAAGACAAGGTTTACTGCAAAAGGCCTGAAGAAAATTATTATATTCAGTCTGGTGACAGTGTCCTTTTAAATGCACCCATACAGGTATAATTTTGTTCAGGAGAATTATAGATGAAACAAAGTAATATTAAAGGGACACTATAGTCACCTGAACAACTACAGCTTAATGTAGTTGTTCAGGTATAATCTATAGCTCCCTGCAGGCAATCTAATGTAAACACTGTATTTTCAGAGAAACAAATGTGCTGTAAAAATTAACTTTTTTCATAATTGGTGAGTCACAGACAGGGCTGCATAAACAAAGTGATTTTTAAACTACTAACTGCATGAAGTTTAGCGGTGAGATAGCAGTGGTATAAACTATACATCAAAACTGCTTTATAAAACTAAAGTTGCTTTGGTACTTTGTGTATCCGCTAAAAAAATAATTAGAATTCTCTGATAAATACTGCCAACTGGGTCTCTTTCTCTCAGGTCTACTCTACTGGCATATCAGTCAGGGAGATGGAGTACAGATAATCAACATGTAATTGTAGCTGCTGCCATTTATTCTAAGGAACACAAAAGGTAAATTAAATATTTATATAATAAATAAAATTTACAAAAAAAAAAAAATGAAAATATATCTTGACCTTGTGATTTATGTTGGATCCTAAATTATTACAAGGCATTAATTTCCTACAATACACAAGAGTATGTCACTATGTTGACATATGAGTCACACATCCTCACTGCTACAAAAAGAACAGGTCACGTGACGTCATGACATTAATGACGTCACCCTACGTAGAACACTGAAACTAATGGATATCACGGCATGTAACAGCTCGGACAGAGATTGCACAATGACAGGGGGCATACTAGACCAGGAAGCACGGAGCAGCCCGTGGCTATAGGCCGCACTCTGGCCGGGAAGCTCTGCGGGCGCTGTGAGCGGGGGGACATCGCGTACCTCATGACGGTCTCCAGCGAGCCCTCGTGCTTGTCCAGGGGTCTCCCCACGGCGCTCTTGCGCAGCTTGTTCAGCTCGTCGGCCGCCCGGCAGTAATCCGTCCTATCGTCCCCGGCCGGGTACACGCTCTGGATGAACTTGGTGAGCGGCTTGGCCAGGTCCACCTCGGACGTCTTCTTAAGCGGCACCGAGATAAAGGTAGCCATGGCTGCAGTGGAGCGGCTTCGGACACGATACGAACTTCAGGGGCCTCGAGGTGCAGTGTTGCCGCCCGGCCGTGTGAGCTTCCCAGACTGCGAGAAGACTTCCTGGTGCTGCGGCGATCACGGGACCTGTGACGATCCAAGGAGCCGCCTACCGAGCTGCTCGGATAGCGTGTGCTGTCATGGAATCCGAGAGTCAGGTGCCGGTGACGTCGGACTGGGTTGAGGTGAAATGGATTAGTCAGTGGGAAGGGCCTGGCGGTGCTCTGTCAGGCTGATACAGGAACTCTTGGTTGGGTCATGGGGCTCTCGCTATCAGGGCCCTACTAGTTGAGATATGTGTAAGAGCTAGATTTATTAAAGTGCCATGATCATAGAAGTGGTGTAACGTTATAAAAGGATAGCAGTGAGATAAATTATATCTGCTTATCCCATTAGTTTGCATGGTGGTTGCACTAGATTTCACAGCATATTGATTAAAGGACCACTCTAGGCACCCAGACCACTTCAGCTTAATGAAGTGGTCTGGGTGCCAGGTCCAGCTAGGGTTAACCCATTTTTTTTATAAACATAGCAGTTTCAGAGAAACTGCTATGTTTATAAATGGGTTAAGCCTTCCCTCAAAGCCTCTAGCGGCTGTCTCATTGACAGCCGCTAGAGGCGCTTGCGTGATTCTCACTGTGAAAATCACAGTGAGAGCACGCAAGCGTCCATAGGAAAGCATTGATAATGCTTTCCTATGCGACCGGCTGAATGCGCGCGCAGCTCTTGCCGCGCGTGCGCATTCAGCCGACGGGATGGATCGGAGACAGCGAGCTCCCCGCCCAGCGCTGGAAAAAGGTAAGTTTTACCCCTTTTCCCCTTTCCAGAGCCGGGCGGGAGGGGGACCCTGAGGGTGGGGGCACCCTCAGGGCACTATAGTGCCAGGAAAACGAGTGTTTTCCTGGCACTATAGTGGTCCTTTAATATACTGTGACGTTTGAGACAGAATGGCAGCCCAGGAATGAAAATTACCCCCATAATGGCATACCATTTGCAAAGGGGTACAGGGTATTCAAAATGGGACATGTCCAGTCCTTTTTAGTAGGCACAAAATTATCGTTCATATTTTTTATTTTGCATTTTCACGTACAAACTACACTTTCACTGATGAGATCATCTTCATTACACATTTTAGTGCTTGAAAGCACTCATATTTACATGCAATGATGTCTCACAAGTACAACAGTATCGCCCATAAATAGGTTTTATGGGGTTTTGGAAATTTACAGGGTTAAAGGGACACTAAAGGCACCCAGACAACTTAAGCTCATTGAAGTGGTCTGGTTCTAGTGGCCCTATTGCACTTAGTGCTGCAATGTTAAACATTGCCTTTCCAGAGAAACTGCAATGATTAAATTTTATTAAGACAAGGAGGCTCCTATTATGCTGCACTCTTTCTTTATTTACCTCAGCAGCAAAGAAAAATAACATTAACCCCTTAAAACCGCAGCCAAATGTACAAGTTGTGAACCAAAAAAAAACGTAAACAAACCACAGATTTTGACTATATGTCTGTTCAACAATAATTTACCTCTTTCATATTAAATGCACCCACACTTATTATATATCATTTTGTTCAAAGGAAACAGGGCTTTCATTTAACATCAAATATTTAGGTATGGAACATAACGTAATATGAATAAAATATAAAAAAATGAGAGAAAATATGATTTTTTAAAATTTTCTTAGTTCTATGTGACATTCTAACTGTGAATGTCATAATACTGTTTGCTTTTACTGCAATAAAATACACATATTTGTATTCAGCGATGTCTCACGTGTAAAACAGTACCCCCTATGTACAGGTTTTATGGTGTTTTGGGAAGTTACAGGGTCAAATATAGCATGTTACACTTTTCAGTTTTTTCACATTGAAATTTGCCAGTTTGGTTACGTTGCCTTTGAGACTGTATGGTAGCCCAGGAATGAAAATTACCCCCATGATGGCATACCATTTGCAAAAGTAGACAACCCAAGGTATTGCAAATGGGGTATGTCCAGTCTTTTTTAGTAGCCACTTGGTCACAAACACTAGCCAAAGTTAACGTTAATATTTGTTTGTGTGTGAAAAATGCAAAAAACTAATTTGAAAGCCAATTTTGGCCAGTGTTTGTGACTAAGTGGCTACTAAAAAAGACTGAACATACCCCATTTGCAATACCTTGGGTTGTATACTTTTGCAAATGGTATGCCATTATGGAGGTAATTCTTATTTCTGGGCTACTATACGGTCTCAAAGCCAACGTAACCAATCTGGCGAATTTCATTGTGAAAAAACTGAAACGCAAGCCTTATATTTGACTCTGTAACTTTTGAAAACACCATAAAACCTGTACATGAGGGGTACTGTTATACTCAGGAGACTTTGCTGAACACAAATATTTGTGTTTCAAAACAGTAAAAAGTATGACAGCAAAAATATCGTCAGTGTAAGTGCCGTTTGTGTGCGAAAAATGCAATAAATTTCACTTTCCCTGACGATATCATTGTTGTAATAAATTTTACGGTTTTGAAACACAAATATTTGTATTCAGCGATGTCTCCTGAGTAAAACAGTACCCCCCATGTACAGGTTTTATAGTGTATTGGAAAGTTATAGGGTTAAATATAGTGCCAGCAAATTAAATTCCCTATACTTTTGGCCTGGGTTGTTAGGCAGGTCCTGCAAATTGTAATTAATAAAAGGACCTAATTATGTAAAATTATTACATAAATATATATGTAAAATTATTATATATACACGTGTGTGTGTGTGTGTGTGTGTGTATGTATATATATATATATATATATATATATGTATATAATTTTTTTACTATTTTTATTTATATATAGGTATACATATAGTGATGTATACGTATATACTTAGGTATATATATATATATTATTTCGTTCTACGTGTATTTTGATATCTATCTATATATATATATATATATATATATATATATTCAAAATACAGTTAGAACGAAATTACACACATATATATATTTTTCATTATTTTTTTTTATTTTTATTTTTTTTTACGTATTTACATATTTTTTTATTATAATATATATATAATTATAATTATGTATATATTTAATCAATATCCTTCTACGTGTATTTTGATATTAATATATATATATATATATAATATATATATAATTATAGACAAAATTCCAAAGCCAGGCACTCCTCCGTTCAGATCATTTTAAAGTATTATGGGCCCAGGTGCAATCCCGCGTTATATATATAGAAAAATAATGAAGGGAGCACACTAGGTCTTGAAAATAGTGCAAAATTATTTACTGCATTCAAAAGAATACATCGCTGTGGTATACAAACAAATCAACGTTTCGACCCTACTGGGTCTTTATCAAGATCACAGTGCAAACTGAAAATTACTGGCAATTTATACATAATCATGTGTTAAGCTTACCATTAAGATGATCGGACAGCCTGTAGACTGAAAACCCGGAAGTGAGAACCACCACGTGACATCGTGCGTGTGACGTATTGCGTGAATAGCGTAGTTACTAGGTAACTACGTCTAAGGAGTGAAAACGTATTGCGTATTATGTAAATAGCGTAGTTGCTAGGTAACTACGTCCGAGAAATAAAAACAAATGCCCGAAGAAGGCAAAACGAAAACGAAGAGGCTACACCAGCCTACCAACATATGTATACAGAGAACTTAGGCCCATGTCCCAAGAATCCACATGTGTACATCTATGTGTGTACTAAAACTGGGTGCAGTGAAACAAAAGTGCAAAAAAAATCAGAGTGCAAACCTTAAAGTGTGCAAACAGTGTACATATAATATCACATGTAGATAGGGATCGGGCTAGATCATATATCAGAAGTTAGTTACAAGGTCACATTATACTATCTACCAATACAGGGTTTATGGGCATTGTAGTATATACCCCTCCAGGGTATATGAGTTTAACCTTTATTGCTGTATCGTACTGTAGGCATTTGAGCTGGAAGCATGACATTATAATGTCGCTAAACTTACTATATTCATATAAGTGTATATAATTATATCCCACATACAGATCTATTCTGTGACGATCTGGACCTATTTTTACTTAATCTATGATTTCTACCCTCTAAGTTAGGGACTCTTTCCGTGTATATAACCGTCGAGGATCCAACTGTGATAGCTGGTTTGCTTATTGCAGAATAGACTGTGTGGGTGTTTTTTTACATTATAGACTAGTAAATTGTTCTATCGTATAGAGGTCGGGAATCACAGCTTAATTATCAAGTTTAATAAGCAGTGTACTATGGGGCTGCAGGAATGATTTTCAACATATTAAATGATATCCTATATAAGCATAATTCAATTTATAGCTATAGAAATCCTAATTTAGAGAAACATGGACAATACAAGATGTTCATTAAGTCCATTTGGGGTCACTGTGTTGAGGTGATGAATCCAATGGGCCTCGCGTTGTAGGAGCAGCTTGGATCTGTCACCTCCTCTCGGTTGTGCCGGGACATGGTCGATTGCAATGAACCGTAATAAAGGTAAATGATGGTTACTGGCCAAGAAGTGTTTCGCAACGGGTTTTTCGGTCCGTTGGTCTCTGAACGCCGTCATTATTCCGGACCGGTGTCCCCTAATCCGGTCTCTCAAAGTCATATCGGTTTTACCGACGTACGAGAGTCCACAGGGGCATGTGATCATATATATGACGTGTGTAGTCATACACGTAATATAGTGTTTAATTGCCATTCTTTTGCCACTATGGGGATGAGCGAATGTTGATCCTGTCAGCATATGGCTGCAGGTAACACATCCGCTACATTTGAAGCAGCCTTTTTTGTGGATAAAAGGTGGTTTGGCATAGCAGTGCCGAGGGTCGTTCCGAACCAATAGGTCCCTTAAATTACGGCCCCGTCTGTAACTGATCATAGGGCTCTGTTTAAATTTTTTAGGGAGGTTTGGATCCGATTGAAATATATTCCAGTTTTTATATATGGATTTTTTAAGTGACGAAGTTGCCGTGTTGTATGTCAGAGTCCTTTGTATTGGACTTGGTGGTTTTGGCTTGTTTAAATTTACTCAGAGCTTTATCCTTTGCGGTGTCCAGTGTCCTGCGATGGAATCCCCTTGCTAAGAAGCGGTCACGGACTTCTTGTAGTTGCTCTTCGCATTTACTCGAGTTACTATTAAACCTTAGCACTCGTAAGAACTGTGATATGGGTAGAGAGTCCTTGATATGTTGAGGATGGAAGCTGGTAGCCGATAATAATGTATTGCGGTCGGTCACCTTTCTGTATAAGGTGAACCCCAGCCGGTTCTCTTCCTTAAAGATAGAAACATCTAGGAATTCAATGTTAGTATTATGCCAGCTCAGTGTAAGCGTTACCGGTATTGGTAAGGTGTTGATATTTTCCACCATCTCCTCAAGTGTGGTGGTGGTCCCTTGCCAGATTATGAAGATATCGTCCACATATCTCAGGTATTTAATTATCTGGTGTTGGTATTTAGGGAGAATGTACGTGTTCTCAAACCAATACATAAATCCATTGGCATATGCCGGTGCCATGGCCGCCCCCATGGCAGTACCGGAGGTCTGCAAATAGAAATGCTCCTCGAATTTGAAGTAATTGCAAGTTAGGGCAATATCAAGCCATTCCATTAAATATGGAATCGGAGGACCTTGGTATGTCTCATCCTGTTGTAGAATTTCACTGATGGCTTCGATGCCTTCCTTTTTTGGTATTATGGTGTAAAGACTTTTGACGTCCATAGTAGCTAAGATGATTTCTGTATTAGTTAGCTTTATATTTTCTATCTGACTGATGAAGTGCTGAGTATCAAGTAAGCACGTCGGTAATTTTCTTATACTGCTGTTAATATGGAAGTCGATGAATTGGGCAATGGGCTCTAGTAACCCTTCTTTCGCCGACACAATGGGCCGGCCCGGTGGATGCTCAGCATCCTTATGTATTTTTGGTAGGGTGTACATCACCGGGTGTTTAGGATGTTTTACATATAGGAATTCAGCAGTATGTTCATCCAAATAGCGGTGTGCCAATCCTTCCTCAATCAATGTTGTAATCCTCCTCTGGAACTTCAAAACTGGATCAAATGTGAGTTTTAGATATGTTGACTCCTCTTGTAGTTGTTGTAGAATTTCATTCCTGTAGTCCTCATAAGCTTGGATTACCACGGCACCACCCTTGTCCGCAGGTCTAATTATTATTTTGGGATCTTGCATTAGGTCTTTGAGTGCTGTATGTTCTTCTGGTGACAAATTATCCAGATGGAAAGATGGTATGGTGCATGGCAATGTAGTTTCATGTCGTATAGTTTGCATGAAGGTCTTAATCGAGGGATTAGGTGTATATATGTCTTTTTTGTTCCGTGTTGGGAACACATATGCTTTACTTGTAGGCCTCTCTTTCATAATCTCGTGGCTATAGAGAGTTCTTTGAAGTTTATACAGATCGATTGCCATCTCGAATGGTTTCGGATGAGTAACTGGTATAAATGTAAGTCCTTTCTGTAGAACCGAGAGGTGATTGTGGTCCAGTGTTTTCTGTGATAAATTAAATATCGGTATTACCTCCGTTGTCTGGGAGGTTTTCCCATGTTGCCTGTATTTCTTGTGACCCTTTTGTCCACGTCTGGGGTGTCTCTTACGTCTCTTCCTTCCCGTCTGTTGGTATTGTATATACGTGGTGGATCGTTTGAGTGTTCTCCTGTTTTTAAAAAAGTAACCTGTTTCGAAGATTGTTGATCGATACGGGTATCACCATCTGAGGCTGATTCCCCTGAGCTTACATCTACCGTTTGTAGTGATGGCTTCCTTATGCGTGTGCGAAATCGTGGAGGCGGATTGCGCATGTTTGAGTCTGAACCGCTGAGCCAGCGGTAGACCTGATGAAACTTATAATCATGGTTTACCTTTTCCAATTTTACCTTTTTAAAGCGGATCAATTCATCCTGATATCTTTTGTATATCATCCTGGAGTTTTAATACAAAATCTGTAGATGGTATGGATTGTAAGACGCTTACATGTGTAAGTTCAAAGTCCTGTATCGATTTTTTAACTTGCACGAGTTCTGTTCCAACTTCTTCAATTACAATCACTAACCAATCTAAAGAACATTTATTGGAGATGTTCATCCACTTTTTGCAGAATTCAGGGTTTTGTCTCCCTATAGTGGGGGCATTTTTAATACGAAAGCCCCTGGGGATCCGTTTGGATCTGTAGTAGTCCGACAAGAACACCCCATGTAGGTCAAGGTCCACCTCTCGTTTTTTTAGTCTGGATAAGTCGTTGTAGAGGTCCTTAGCTGTATGTCTATGTGGTAAATCCTGTGAGCTGCGTGGCCATAGTACAGATTGAGCCTTTTCGTCTGTAATAGATAGTGTTTCCGCTGTCTCTGTTAATGCCCCAGCTCTGTGTAGAAAATCCTCCATGTTAAAACGATCTTGGTGGCTGTGTCCAAATCACCATTTAGGTAATGCGTCCAATTTAAATCGTGGGGGTGCTCAGGCAAGTGCTCCGCCAGCACTTCAATATATAGACAAAATTCCAAAGCCAGGCACTCCTCCGTTCAGATAATTTAAAGTATTATGGGCCCAGGTGCAATCCTGCGTTATATATATAGAAAAATAATGAAGGGAGCACACTAGGTCTTGAAAATAGTGCAAAATTATTTACTGCATTCAAAAGAATACATCGCTGTGGTATACAAACAAATCAACGTTTCGACCCTCCTGGGTCTTTATCAAGATCACAGTGCAAACTGAAAATTACTGGCAATTTATACATAATCATGTGTTAAACTTACCATTAAGATGATCGGACAGCCTGTAGACTGAAAACCCGGAAGTGAGAACCACCACGTGACATCGTGCGTGTGACGTATTGCGTGAATATTATTAATTAATTATTAATAGTATTGGTTTGAGAACACGTACATTCTCCCTAAATACCAACACCAGATAATTAAATACCTGAGATATGTGGACGATATCTTCATAATCTGGCAAGGGACCACCACCACACTTGAGGAGATGGTAGAAAATATCAACACCTTACCAATACCGGTAACGCTTACACTGAGCTGGCATAATACTAACATTGAATTCCTAGATGTTTCTATCTTTAAGGAAGAGAACCGGCTGGGGTTCACCTTATACAGAAAGGTGACCGACCGCAATACATTATTATCGGCTACCAGCTTCCATCCTCAACATATCAAGGACTCTCTACCCATATCACAGTTCTTACGAGTGCTAAGGTTTAATAGTAACTCGAGTAAATGCGAAGAGCAACTACAAGAAGTCCGTGACCGCTTCTTAGCAAGGGGATTCCATCCCAGGACACTGGACACCGCACAGGATAAAGCTCTGAGTAAATTTAAACAAGCCAAAACCACCAAGTCCAATACAAAGGATAAGCTCTTTCTTCCTCTGACATACAACACGGCAACTTCGTCACTTAAAAAATCCATATATAAAAACTGGAATATATTTCAATCGGATCCAAACCTCCCTAAAAAATTTAAACAGAGCCCTATGATCAGTTACAGACGGGGCCGTAATTTAAGGGACCTATTGGTTCGGAACGACCCTCGGCACTGCTATGCCAAACCACCTTTTATCCACAAAAAAGGCTGCTTCAAATGTAGCGGATGTGTTACCTGCAGCCATATGCTGACAGGATCAACATTCGCTCATCCCCATAGTGGCAAAAGAATGGCAATTAAACACTATATTACGTGTATGACTACACACGTCATATATATGATCACATGCCCCTGTGGACTCTCGTACGTCGGTAAAACCGATATGACTTTGAGAGACCGGATTAGGGGACACCGGTCCGGAATAATGACGGCGTTCAGAGACCAACGGACCGAAAAACCCGTTGCGAAACACTTCTTGGCCAGTAACCATCATTTACCTTTATTACGGTTCATTGCAATCGACCATGTCCCGGCACAACCGAGAGGAGGTGACAGATCCAAGCTGCTCCTACAACGCGAGGCCCATTGGATTCATCACCTCAACACAGTGACCCCAAATGGACTTAATGAACATCTTGTATTGTCCATGTTTCTCTAAATTAGGATTTCTATAGCTATAAATTGAATTATGCTTATATAGGATATCATTTAATATGTTGAAAATCATTCCTGCAGCCCCATAGTACACTGCTTATTAAACTTGATAATTAAGCTGTGATTCCCGACCTCTATACGATAGAACAATTTACTAGTCTATAATGTAAAAAAACACCCACACAGTCTATTCTGCAATAAGCAAACCAGCTATCACAGTTGGATCCTCGACGGTTATATACACGGAAAGAGTCCCTAACTTAGAGGGTAGAAATCATAGATTAAGTAAAAATAGGTCCAGATCGTCACAGAATAGATCTGTATGTGGGATATAATTATATACACTTATATGAATATCGTAAGTTTAGCGACATTATAATGTCATGCTTCCAGCTCAAATGCCTACAGTACGATACAGCAATAAAGGTTAAACTCATATACCCTGGAGGGGTATATACTACAATGCCCATAAACCCTGTATTGGTAGATAGTATAATGTGACCTTGTAACTAACTTCTGATATATGATCTAGCCCGATCCCTATCTACATGTGATATTATATGTACACTGTTTTTTTGCACTTTTGTTTCACTGCACCCAGTTTTAGTACACACATAGATGTACACATGTGGATTCTTGGGACATGGGCCTAAGTTCTCTGTATACATATGTTGGTAGGCTGGTGTAGCCTCTTCGTTTTCGTTTTGCCTTCTTCGGGCATTTGTTTTTATTTCTCGGACGTAGTTACCTAGCAACTACGCTATTTACATAATACGCAATACGTTTTCACTCCTTAGACGTAGTTACCTAGTAACTACGCTATTCACGCAATACGTCACACGTATGTCACTGCTGTCACTGCGATCAGATCGCAGGGAGAGGCTGTCTCTGCATTCAGATCGCAGAGACAGCCTCTCCCTGCGATCATACTCTGCAGATCGCGGTCACTGACCGCAGGGGGACTGCCTGGGGGGCCAGGCATGTCCCCCGACCGCGATCTGCAGAGTGAAAATGCGGCCGGCTCCATGTGTCAGCCGATTTTAAAATCGGCTGACACATGGTAAATACCGATCGCAGTGACAGCCTGTCACTGCGATCGGAAGCTGCAGACCGCGGTCCCCAGGCACAGGGGGGCTGCCTGGGGGGCCAGGCATGCCCCCCTGACCGCGATCTGCAGCGGCCATGTGCCGCCGGCCACGTGGGGGGTAAGACCGCCCAGGACGTACCATGCCGTCCTGCGGCGTTTAGAGCCGCCCAAATAAGGACGGCATGGTACGTCCTGCGGTCTTAAGGGGTTAAATCAGTATAAAAGAAACCAGTAAATAACATGAGGTAAATCTTCCTAGCAACAGGAACAGCCAATCAGCATCCTCTTTATAGAATAATAGGCAGTATCCAGTACGCCACTTCCTCTTTCTTTGCTGCTACCTCAGTTAAGTGACACTGGGTCCCATGGTTCTTAACTGTGGGATCTTTTACTTTACTTTAATTATATCAGTACTGTGGTTAATATAGTTATTATATTGTAATTATAATATTTCCATGTTTATAAATATATTTAGTTACTTCATTTTAACTTAATTTGATTTATTTACTTCATTTGCGTCAGTTGTATGCTTTATTGTATCCAATTTACCACCGCGCAAAAGAGCTACTGGTCAGGCAAAATCTACTAGACTTTGAAAAAGGGCAAAAGCCCAATTGAACTCTGAATCTGAGCTCAGGGATATTGAGGAGGAGTTTCCTGAATCCTATATGGAGGATTTAGAGGATATTTCTGATCCTGATTATGAAATTACTGATGAAGAGGATGCTAATCCTGTTTGAGATACATGTCCTGTTAAACCTTCCAAGATTTAGGTAGATTATGCGGACTCAGGGACACCGATAGGATATTCGAACCTGACGACCTATGTCACCCAGTGGTCTCCTCAGACCATGTAGCCAAGTATATTGCATCCAGAGTACGCAAGCCTTTTGAGAAGGCAAAGTGAAATAAATTGCAGGCTGAATGGCCACGCATAAACAATCACTGATGACTCATGTAAAAGGCTATCAGTCGATCCTAAGATCATTTAATTCCTGAGTAAGACAGGATGAAAGCCCACTAAAGGCTTAGATTTTCATTGCAAAACTGTCAGGATAAAATCCTGGGCATCTTCGGCTCAGCAGCCAAGATCTTTGAAGCAGTAGAGGATGATCTAGAATTAGATTGCGCCATCTTAAGTGGTTAGATCCAGAGAGTGATTTAAGTTGGCAACGCCAACAATGCGGTTGTCACAGAACGCCACAAATCGATCTTGCTCAAGATTGAGCCCAAACGTTTAACTATGGCTCTGAACGATCCAGATCCATTAGATTCCATCTAATGCAAATTAATCATGAATCCAGTTTTATACTTGGATATTACCATATTCTCCTTTCTCTTCCAGCTTGACTTCGAGATCCAGTTTTAAGGCTCGTATACCCTCTTATTGGAGCCCACTTTTTTATTTGGATTTGTTGTCCTTGTTCGGGATCGCAAGAAAGAGGAAGTAGTATACTGGACACTGCCTATTATGCTATAAAGAGGATGCTGATTGGCTGTTCCTGTTGCATGGAAGATATACCTCATGATATTTACTGGTTTCTTTTATACTGATTTAATGGTATTTTTCTTTGCTGCTGAGGTAAATAAAGAAAGAGTGCAGCATAATACTCGCCCCCGTGTCATTAATAAAATCATGACTTTACGTCATGGTAATAGTAAAATCTGTAAATTGCAGCACTAAGTCTGCCTCCAGTGGCTGCCTCCCAGACAGCCACTGGAGGCGCTTCCTGCATCATAACGGACCTTTGGTCCGGTGTCTGATGCTGGCTGTCCTCATGCTCTAAATAAGGACATCCAGTGTCAGATTTTTCTCTATAGGAAAGTATTGATTTGGCGCTTTCCTAAGGGGAGGTCTAATGTGTGTTCAATTGCCGCGCTTAAGCTGTCGCTCGTTACGGGACGTCGGAGAGAGCAGAGCGTCGACCCAGCAGCAAGGGACATTGGCTCTGGAATCAGATAAGTAAACAAAGGGTTTTTAACCGGGGAGAGGAGGGCGCGATGCAGGGGGAACTATATGCCAGGAATTCCTGGGTTGTTAGACAGGTCCCTCAAATTATAATTAATAAAATCACATAATAGAAATAATACATAAATATACCCATAAGGAGAGAAAAAGAAGTAGCAAGAGAGGTGAGAATGGACAACAGCTCAATTAGCCTGCCCTTCGGTGGGTCCCCGCTCAGATCTCAAGCTGGTTTTAGCTCAACTTGTGCCATTACAGAGAGAACAGCATATCAGACTGGTCCCACCCTTATGGGCAGTCCAAATCCGAAATGCCAGCAAGTTCCCTCTGCACGAGAGATACGGCAACGCCAGACAATCGTTTCAACCCCAATCCCCAGTTACTGAAGTCACTTATCTGAGGCAGGTATTGGGGGCTGCTGCGGGGGGGGGCGAAAGGAGCACTGAGTCTCCCTTTCCGAATTCCCAGACGCTTTCCTGGCACACAAGCTCCGCTCCGCCTAGTGCACAAAGCCCTGCCCCCACACCTGCTAGTTTTGCCCCTGCCTTTAAGCAGCAGACCTTGCTGCAAGAAGAGGTCAGAAAACGGCTACTTGACCTATTCTCCCCTAGCAACAATCTCCAGTACCAGCTGCCTATATTCTGTGTGTATATGCCTGCTAGTGAGAAAACTTGTGTGTGTCAGTGAGCTTGTTTTTAGTGAACGTGTGTGTGTGTGTGTCAGTGAGCTTGTGTGTGTGTTTCAGTAAGGTTGTTTGTAGTGAGCGTGTGTGCTTGTGTGTGTCAGTGAGCTTGTCTGTAGTGAGCATATGTGTGTGTGTCAGTGAGCTTGTGTGTCACTGAGCTTGATTGTAGTGAGCGTGTGTGTGTGTGTGTGTGTCAGTGAGTTCGTCTGTAGTGAGCTTGTATGTGGCAGTGAGCTTGTCTGAAGTTAGCTTGTGTGTGTCAGTAAGTTTGTTTGTAGTGAGCGTGTGTGTGTCAGTGAGCTTGTTTGTAGTGAGCATGCTTCTGTCAGCGAGCTTGTTTGTAGTAAGCATGTGTGTGTCAGTAAGCTAGTCTGTAGTAAGCTTGTGAATGTCAATGAGCTTGTCTGCAGTGAGCATGTTTGTGTCAGTGAGTTTGTCTGTAGTAAACTTGTGTATGTCAGAGAGTTTTGTCTGCCAGTGAGCCTATTTGTGTGTATCAGTGACCTTGTGTTTTGTGTCAGTGAGCCTGTGTATCAGTGAGCTTGTGTGCTTACAGTGTACTTACCTGTTTTTTTTGGTAGCATGAAAAGGGGCTAATGGAATATGTGCATACATTTTCGTTTGCTCCCATTTCTCTAATTAGCCCGAAAGGGAGGCAAGTGAATTGCCATGGGAAGCCGTGCCATAGGAATCGAAGGCAGGGATGGCTGTCTTCGTGAAATGGGGATCGAGAGGTATGCATCCTTGAGATCTAGGCGCGTAAACCAGTCCTCTTCTTGAAGGAGGTCCCTTAGTAAGTGTATGCCCTCCATTTTGAAGTGGCGGAAGGCCACATGGATGTTCAGATCTCTTAAATTCATCACCGGTCTGAAATCCTCTGTTTTCTTGGAACGAGGAACATGTTGCTGAAGAAGCCTCCTTGTTCGCGCACGGGTTGTATAGCGGCCTTCATGTGTAGTTCGTGGAGCTCCACTTCTATGAGGTGAGCTTCCGAAGCTGAGAGGCATAAGGGATGAGGAGGGTACCTCAGTACGGCAAACATTCATAATTTGATGTGGTACCTGTTGACCGTCTGTAGCACCCAAGCATCTGTGGATAGTTTTGACCAATTCTGGGAAAAAAGAGAAACACGGTCTGCAGTCATGGTTAATTGAGACATTGATAAGTGTTGGTCTCTTACCTGTGGGGAATCTTGCGCGGGTATGTCCACGACCACCACATCCTCTGTCTGTGCCCCTTAGGTAGCGGGGGTAGTGTTATCTAGAGCCGGTGTCCTGGTAAGATTGTTGCGGGTAAAACTGCTGTGGGAGGAGTCATCTGACTCATCAGAGTCTTCCCTGTTATGGGAATGTTTGCCAACCCAGCTTGTTAGTTTCAGAGGCCGTTGGTAACACCTTCTCCAAGGACGCAGCCACCGCTGCGTTGATCATGGCCTGAAGGTTCTGTGTGTCCTCCATAATTCGGGCACTAACAGGCACAGGTATGAGAGGTTAAGGGACTGTGTGGGAGGGACTTAGACAGCCCGTAGGCCGTATATTGTATAACGCCTACTGGCGTGGTAAAGCAGACCCTTTATAATCACTGGGGCTCACGCAGGAAAACGGAATTGCTACAGCAGATTCCTGTAGGCAGCACTCTGGTAATTACCCAAACAGGGGCTCACCCCTTGCCAGAATAATAGGTTATACCTGACTGGCAGTCCCACTCCCCAGGGGTTAACACACCAACCTGTAACTGGAAAACCAGGAAAAATCACTGTTTGAAAGTAGTGGTAATCTGTCACAAAATCAGGAACTTGTTCTTGCTGAGGGTTCACATCCGCCCAAAACACACCAACAAGATGGCCACCGCGGGTCTGGTGAGTTCTGGGCCAACTGTCACTTTAAAAGCCCGCAAGAGGCTTCGCGAGTTATTGGGTAAGTAACCTTGCGTTCGGCAGATTTGCTCATCTAACTAACGCAAACAGGTGAACGTATGGTAGTTCACCAAGTTATGGCCGTTCGTGCAAATAGGCACAAAATGTTGGAGGGACAGCACGGGAAGGTAGCAGCAGGAGGAAGGGGGAACTCCGCGAACGGAGTTCCACGAGTCGCAAGACCTGGGTAACCGTTCGTGTAGTATACAGGCATGAATTGCCCCAAAGGCACGAATGTAGAAGTAGCTGAACTGCCCGTTCTGTTCACACAGGAAGAGTGAACAGCGCTGAAAGCATCCAGAGTGAAAGTGGCAAACGTAGCCACTAGGGGGGGGGGGTGGAGAGCGGGGGAAAGAGCAACATTCTACCTCGGAGTGTGGGAGAGCCTGAGGAGAGTTTGTAGTCACACTAAAACATACAAATTAAACCTACACCTGCAGGGGGCTAGCAATGGACCCCCTACCACCCCCAGGAAAACCAATTTCAAATACACATTGAATTAAATAAGCAGTATTCTGACCTGACTTGTGATGGAGCAGCAAAGAAAGAGGAAATGATTGGATATGCTTAGACTTATATATACTCTGACTCACTCTGATTAGTTTTTTATTTCAACTGTTTTTTCTTTGCTGCTATGGAGTTCGTAAAGAAAGTTAATGCAAAATATGAAGCCTCCTGTCTATGGGGTTCAAGTCCAGTGACTTTGATGGCCACTGTAGAATTTTCCAGGGCTTCTTCTGCAACCAAGCCTTGGTGCAATTTGAGGTATGCTTGGGATCATTGTTTTGTTGGAAGGTCCATTGATGCCCAAGCTTCAGTTTCCTCATAGACGGCATAATGTTTTCTCGTAGGATTTCCTGATATTTCTAGGTATATCTTAGTATTGATACTAAGGAAGAGGACAGAACATGGAGAGCACCTCCCAGTGCTTCCAGTCTACCACAGCCTTCTGTAACAGGTAAGCTTCAACCCATGATTGTGATAGTGTGTGTGCGCCTGCTTGTGAGTGAGCCTGTATGTGTGTGTCAGTGAGCTTGTCTGTAGTGACCATGTGTGTGTCAGTGAGCTTGTCTGTAGTGAGCATGTGTATCAACAAGCTTTTCTGTAGTGATCGTGTGTCTGTGTCAGTGAGTTTGTAGTGACCATGTGTGTATTAGTGAGCTTTTCTGTGGTGAACTTTTTCTGTAGTTTGCTTGTCTATAGTAAGCATGTGTATGTGTGTCAGTGAGCTTGTCTGTAGTGATCATGTGTGTGTCAGTGAGCTATTCTATAGTGAGCATGTGTGTGTGTCAGTGAACTTGTCTCTAGGGAGCATGTGTGTGACAGTGAGCTTGTCTGTAGTGAGCGTGTGTGTGACAGTAAGCTTGTCTGTAGTAAGTTTGTGTTTGTATACCAATGAGTTTGTCTGTAGTAACCTTGTGTGAGTGTCAGAGTTTGTACTACGTTTGTGTGTGTGTGTGTCAGTGAAATTGTCTATCAGTGAGCCTGTGTGTATCGGTGAGCTTGTGTTTTTATGTCAATGAGCCTATGGGTATCAGTGAGATTGTTTGTTTGTCTGTGAGCCTGTGTCAATGAACTTGTGTGCTTGTGTCAGTGAGCTTGTTTGTGTCTGCATGTGAGTATGCTTACTGTATAATTACATTATTTTACACTGACCGAACCAATATTTTGAATTAGATAAAGAAACATACCAATAATATATATACAAATATACATACATATTCAGACACACACACATATATATTTATATACATACACACACTCTACAGGGCACAATGACTTATGGGGCTGGCACACATTTGTTTCCAGGCCTGCTTTGTATCCCTAGTCCAGCCCTGCAAAAAGGGGCCGAGAATAGATGACATTACAATTAAGACCCCCCCCCCCCCGGATAAATTCCTGCGGGTGCCCATGCTGATACACACACTGGCACATATACATATGTATTCAAAATTATTCAACCCCCATTGAAAATCAGGTTTATTGTCAGAATTTTCAGAATTGTAACTGTTTGCAATGAACAAATGAAATAAAATAGCTCAACACAACACATGCTTCAAGTGGATTCCCCAAATTCTATGGAAAATGTAACTTATAATAATTTCTACAATTTCAAAATTGTTTAACCCCTTCATGGCAAGCTTCATTAGTACTTAGTAGAGCACGCTTTTGCTGTTATGACCTGCAGCAAACAAGATGGATAGCCAGACACCAGCTTTTGGCAATGTTCCTAAGGAGTCTTAGCCCATTGCTCATGAGCAATGGCCTCCAGTTCAGTAATATTCTTGGGTTTGCGTGCTGCAAACACCTTTTTTATATCCCACCAGAGATTTTCTATGGGGTTCAAGTCCAGTGACGTTGATGGCCACTGTAGAATTTTCCAGGAATACTTCTGCAACCGAGCCTTGGTGCAATTTGAGGTATGCTTGGGGTCATTGTCTTGTTGGAAGGTCCATTGATGCCCAAGATTCAGCTTCCTCACAGACGGCATGATGTTTTCTCCTATGATTTCCTGATACTTCAATGAATTCATCTTGCCTTCCACATGCAGCATGTTTTCAGTGCCAGAGGGTGCAAAGTAGCCCCAGAGCATCACCAAGCCACCGCCGTGCTTAACTGTAGGCAGAGTGTTCAGCGTATGCTCAGTGGTGTATCCTGGTTTTGTGCTGCCCTAGGCAGGACAAAACTCAGGCGCCCCCCCACCCAACCTTTCCCCCCGCCCGCATTCTAAATACACACACACACACACACACATTCACTGACTGATATGCATACACTAGCTAACAGAAACACACACTCGCTAACAGAAACACACACTCAGTAACAGACAAACACACTCACTAACAGACACACACTCACTCACTAGCAGACACAAACTAGCAGACACACACACTCACTAACATACACACACACTCACTAACATACACGCACACTCACAGGCAAACACACACACTAACAGACACATACAGTCAGACACACACACTCACAGGCAAACACACTAACAGAAACACACTAACAGACACACACACTAACAGACACACACACACTCACACTCACAGACACACACACTCACAGACACACACACTCACAGACACACACACTAACAGACACACACTAACAGACACACACTAACAGACACACACACTAACAGACACACACACACTAACAGACACACACACACTAACAGACACACACACTAACAGACACACACCCACTAACAGACACACACCCACTAACAGACACACCCACTAACAGACACACCCACTAACAGACACACACACTAACAGACACAGACACTAACAGACACAGACACACACACTAACAGACACCCACTAACAGACACACACACTAACAGACACAGACACACACACTAACAGACACGCACACACTCACCCACCCACCCACATTGACACATTTTTAATATTTATTTAAACACCCACCCCCCAGCCTCCTTACCTTTGGGAATGCTGGGGGGGTGTCTCTTCCTCCCTGGTGGTCCAGTGGCTGCTGGGCGAGCGGCACTGCCTGGCGGGCGGCTGGCGAGGGAGCACTTCCCCTGAGCTGTCTGCTCAGCTCCCTCGCCTTAGAGTGAGGCTGGGAGGCGGAGCCAGAATATGACGTCATATTCCGGCTCCCAGCCTCACTCTGCGGCGCGCGAGGGAGCTGAGCAGACAGCTCAGAGGAAACGCTCCCTCGCCAGCCGCCCGACCGCCCGACTGCCCAGCAGCATGTCTGTTAGCCTCAAGGCTAACAAGGCATTTGCCTTGGGCATTTGGGGGCGGGTTTTTTTGCCGCCCCCTGGAAAATGCCGCCCAAGGCAAATGCCTTGTTTGCCTCGCGGCTAATACGCCCCTGCGTATGCTACATTCTTCTTCCTCCAGACATACCGCTGATCCATAGGGCCAAAAAGTTCCAGTTTTGTTTCATGGCTCCACAGAACAAAATCCCAAAACTTCTGTGGCTTTTTTCTATGATTTTGAGCATATTGGAAGGAGGCAACTTTTCTTGTGCTTTTGGGTCAGAAGTGGTGTACATTTTGGAGTTTTGGCATGGAAACTTTCTGCGTATGGGCCTTACTGTGCTCACTGAAACCACAGTGCCTGTTGCCACCAGGTCTTGCTCTAAAAAAAACTTTGATTTGAACCATACATGCGCTTTAAGACGGCAAGGGAGTGGGAAAGGAGACCGCGATGGATGGAAAAATAAAACATTGCACTCATTGGGTAGGTGGAGAGGGCTTCACAGAAGAAGGGAGGGAGAGAATATCCAGACTGCTCTTCCTGCCAGAGGAAGCTCAATATGTCAGTTGACAGCACACTATGTGCTCTGACAACGGACAAATTTTATTCACAGTTGACATTTGGAAGTCCAGAACAGAGTTCTTCAGGCGTAATGACCAATTCAAATCACTTAAGTGGTGATGGTGCTTGGAGTAACCTTTTGATGAATATAATGGATGTTTAAAATAAATAGCTTATGAGATATATTGTTTTAATGGAACACTAAAGTTAGAAAAACAAACGTATTCCTTTTTATTTCTCTTCAATACATTTTTTTTGTATTTCAATTTTTGTGACATACATCGACTGTAAAAAATATTGTAAATAACAATATGAAATCTTAAATACATAAGACAAAACAACGACACATACAAGCCCATGGGTTAATCACACTGATGTATAGCATAAATCCTTAACATTTTGATTTTCAGTTTGTAGTACCTTAAAACCAGCACTTAATTTACTCTCTGTTTGTTCATGGTTACTTGTCTTTATTAGACTCTGTAACAGTCACCTGGGGACTTATGTAACAGTTTACAATGAGTTGGAGCCCAGTTGCAGGAGATGGCACAGGAAGGAGGCAAAAACTAGAAGCGCAATACAGATTAAGGGGAAATCCAAAGGCAGGGTCAGACAAGAAGCAGACGTCAGGGCTGGCAGCGGAGTAACGAAGTCAGTAAAGCAGGCAGAGGTCAGTAACATAGCAAAGATCTGTCAGGAAACACCAAACAGGCAAAATGACCAGATGCTAGGTTTCAGGCAGGGCTGGCTTTTACAGCCTGCTGATTAGATGCAGCTGACCCCAGGGCCGGACTTGCCCACCGGGATACCGGGAAATATCCCGGTGGGCCGGCACACTAGGGGGCCGGTGCGCGGCCACCTAGTGTGCTCCAGCCCCGGCCGCAATTACAGGGTGACCGGCAGGAGGGGATGTGATCATGTGCTCCCCTCCTGCCGGTCACAGAATGTAGCGTGGCTGAGCAGGCAGACCGGGTAGGGGAGCTTCTGTTCCCCTACCCGGTCTGACAGAAACCTGCAAACGAGAACGCTCCTCCCGCGAGCAGGCAGGTTGGGGCGTTGCTGTGCGTTACCATAGCAACGCTCCGACCTGCCTGCTGTTCTCGCGGGAGGAGAGCGAAGTCAGCCTGCAGCCAGAGGAGCTGCAGGCGTAACAGCATGCGCCACCACTGGACCACCAGGGATTGAAGAGTAGCCGTCCCCCCTCTCCCCTGGGCCCTGACCAAAGGTAAGTAATATAAAGTTTTTTTTTGTTTTTTTTTTAAATAAATATATCAATGCTAAACCCCCCACACTACACTCCTCCCCCCCACCAACAGCTCCCCCCCCCCACACACCACAGAACCCCCCCCCACACACACACAGAACCCCCCCCCACACACACAGAACTCCCCCCACACACACAGAACCCACACACACACAGAACCCACACACACAGAACCCCCCCACGCACACACAGAACCCCCCCACGCACACACAGAACCCCCCACACACACAGAACCTTCCCCCACATACACAGAACCCCCACACACACACAGAATCCCTCCACACACAAACAGAATCGCCCCCACACACACACAGAACCCCCCACACACACTGAACCCCCCCACACACAGAATACCCCCCCACACACAAACACAGAACCCCCCCACACACACAGAACCCCTCCACACACACACAACCCCCCCACCACACACACAACCCCCCCACCACACACACAACCCCCCACACACACACTGAACCCCCCCACACACAGAACCCCTTCACACACACAGAACCCCTTCACGCACACAGAACCCCTTCACGCACACAGAACCCCTTCACGCACACAGAACCCCTCCACACACACATAGAACCCCTTCACGCACACATAGAACCCCTTCACGCACACAGAGCCCCTCCACACATAAACAGCACCGCTCCACACACACAGAACCCCTTCACACACACAGAACCCCTTCACACACACAGAACCCCTTCACACACACAGAACCCCTTCACACACACAGAACCCCTTCTCACACACATACAACCCCTTCTCACACACATACAACCCCTTCTCACACACATACAACCCCTTCTCACACACACACAACCCCCCACGCACACAGAACCCCTTCACACACAGAACCCCTTCACACACAGAACCCCTTCTCACACACACACAACCCCCCACGCACACAAAACACCTCCACACATAAACAGCACCCCTCCACGCACACAGAACCCCTCCGTGCACACAGCACCCCTCCACGCACACAGAACCCCTCCACGCACACAGAACCCCTCCACGCACACAGCACCCCTCCACGCACACAGCACCCCTTCACGCACACAGCACCCCTTCACGCACACAGAACCCCTTCACGCACACAGCACCCCTTCACGCACACAGCACCCCTCCACACACAAACGGCACTCTCTCCACGCACAAATTTCTTTCATGTTTTCAGTTTTTTTCCCGCTTCCATATCTGCGCACTATGCTGGCGCGATGCATTACGGGGCTGGTATGGAATTTTTTTCCAAGGCTGCATTTTATTCCCAGTCTGGCCCTGGCTGACCCTAATTGGAAAAGGGCTACAGGTGGATTAGCAGGCAAGGGGTCAGGAAGCAGACAGATATCATGGCAGAGAACCTGACTGGGATGCTGGAGCTGTAAGTTCAAACCCAGCCAGGTCTCTTAAAGGGACGGCCACGCCTTACTGTCTGCAGGGCTCGGGCTCGGGCTGTGCCGTGACAGACTCCTAGATTATATTATCTTTTTTAGCCAGTGGAGACATATTTTGTTTTTGTTTTTTCAGGCACCTTACTCTTGCCATCCTAAACCTGTTTCCATCTTAAGTTGGAATTCTAATTGTAATTTAAATTCTAGGTCCTTTCGAGTTATAGATTTTCCTCAGTGTCTAGCAATAATAATTTTTGAGACATTTAAAGTGTGTATAATTACTAATAAATAGTGATGTCGCGAACATAAAATTTTTCGTTCGCGAATGGCGAACGCGAACTTCCGCAAATGTTGGCGAACCGCCATAAACTTCAATAGGCAGGCAAATTTTAAAACCCACAGGGACTCTTTCTGGCTACAATAGTGATGTAAAAGTAGTTTCAAGGGGACTAACACCTGGACTGTGGCATGCCGGAGGGGGATCCATGGCAATGGAAAATTACATAGTTGATGCAGAGTCTGGTTTTAATCCATAAAGGGCAGAAATCACCTAACATTCCTAAATTGTTTGGAATAACGTGCTTTAAAACATCAGGTATGATGTTGTATCGATCAGGTAGTGTAAGGGTTACGCCCGCTTCACAGTGACAGACCAAACTCCCCATTTAACGCACCGCAAACAACTGAAAACAGACTATTTGCTCAACCGCAAACTCCCCATTTGCACAAGGTTGGATACCAAGCTAGCCATGTCCCGTTCCTTGTCCTCACTGATGTCCTTGGAAGTCTCTTCCTCCACCCAGCCACGTACAACACCAAGGGTCCCCGAAAGGTGACAACAAGCCCCCTGTATTTTTTTTTTTTTAAATGTACACTACTGTTACACCAGATATGAGTTGCACTGGTGTGACACTGTGCCCTGCCAGGCCCTGAAACGCACACGTGTGAAGGAAACTGACTGCTATTATTTCACAGTCAAAAAAGTTTTTTGTTTTTTTTTTTAAATGCAAGCTATTGTGACACCAGATATGAGTGGTGGCACTGGGCAAGTGGGCACAGTATACGCTGTGAGCCTGACACACACGCTGGCAGGCAGGCAACTGCAATTAGATTACACAGGGAAAAAAAAAAGCAGACTGATGTTCTAGCCCTAAAAAGGGCTTTTTGGGGTGCTGTCCTTACAGCAGAGATCAGACGAGTCCTTCAGGACTGTAGTGGACACTGGATATACTAGCCTAGCTATCGATTTCCCTATTAAATCAGCAGCAGCTACACTGTCCCTCCAGAATGCAGCTTTTGGGGGGCGGGGCCTAGCTGTCATGGAGGAAAGACGCACTTTGTGTGAGCTCCCTCAATATCTCACTTTAAGCAGCTATCAACAAGCGAATTTCACCCCAGAAGGCGATGACCCAGCAATGTTGCTCCTACCTGACCGACCCGACATGCTTAATAACGGTCAGCAACTCGACAGAGTCTTACTGTAACGAAAATATACCCCAACTCGCAGGATTCAACTCAACAAAAGACAACACAGAGGAGAGATACGTCTACCGGACCTTAGAATGGCCGGACTCGACGTATATGAGAGGAGACAGAGTCAGGAACGATCCGAGGTCAAGGGGACAAAGAGACAGCGTAAACTAGGACTAGCCGGGGTCTGGTACACATTAAACAGCAAGCCGGCAAACAGAACAGATAAGGATAAATAGATAACGTAGTCAGAAACAAAGCCAAGGTCAATACGAAGGAACACAACTGAACACAACAAGCGCTAAAGGGAACTGCAACAGAAACCACGATAGGGCAAGGACTAAGGGAAAAAGGTGAGTATAAGTACCTTCTAAGTTAATGTGATTGTCTCCTGTCATATTCACACCCCCAAAAGGTAAGTGTATGGGGAGTGTGGCATGACAGGGGCCAATGGGAGCCCTTTGCCAATTTAGGCTCCCACTGTTTCTTTAAGAGCACGCCTAAGACCCGCGGCGCGCTCTTTTCGCGGTCACTGCCCGCCTTCCTGTTGCAGCCGTCGGACGAGCCGCAGGACTGCGCACGGCTCGAAGAGAGGACCGCGGCCGGCCCCTGGATAAGGTAAGTAACGCTACACATACTTACCTCAACATGGCAAGTGTGGCCTGGTGCCAGGCGGCCGATCTCCCGATCCTGAGATGCCCAGGAGCAGCTAGTTCCCGGCAGGAGCTCCGTTACCAGGAGCAGCTACTTCCCGGCAGGAGCTCCGCTACCCCCCCCCTCAGACCGGTGGGGGTTATCCCGGTCCACCCCTGAGAGGCTGTCTGGAGCTAATGGGCGCACAGAGCACAGCCGCCAAGGCTGACATACTCATCTGCGACTCTCCCAATATGGCGGCAGCCGCGTGTCCTCCTGGTACCAGCAAAGCATGGCAGGATATTGAGTCTAAGCTGGACAGACTCTTTGATCAATTTTGGAAGCAAATTACAAGCAGGAAGCCCCAACAAGCTCCACCACAGCCCCAACAAGCTCCACCACAGCTAAGCGAAGCAGTCCCCATTAAAATCCACCAACGCAAGCACTCGCCTCCACCTTAAGCCACCACAATCCCACACCGGACGTGAAGCACCACCGGGACAGATCCGACCACCCGATAAAACAAGCTTCCACCACCTCAAGCCGTGAACCCGGCACTCAGCCAGAGACTTGCCTTTGTTGTTCCAGGTATCAGGGACTCCCAGGGTCTGCACCTGGCGCCCAGAAGGGATCGGATGAGCACAAGCAGTAAACAGCAGCCTGCCAAGCATGTCCCACTATAGCCGATCCTCCACACCATGCCTTTGATCACATGAACTGCTCTCTGCACATTAACTAATCGTAAAGTAGCAAGCGTTTAAACATGTCATTATTTCACCTCCTAAAGAGTTTATTGTCGTCGTTCCTTACATGCCTTTACCTTAACCGTTCATGTGTTATGTTATTCACTAGTCTCATCTCATGGGGCGACTCACACTTGATTTATAACTAGTGGTGGAGCTGCTGATATAAATACACAGTTGATAACGTGCAAGCTACACCCTAAACATGACAGCCATCTTTCACAACAATGTACTGCTATATACTCATACCCTCAGTGCAACTAGCCATGATATGCGCACGTTCAGCCTAGCATGCTCAAAAATAACACACTTCTGTCTAAAAAAAAAAATACAAAAAAAAAAGAATGCAGCTTCCGAATGAATCTAAAATGGATGCTGTCCAGAAGGTGGGAGGGCCTGGGAAGGAGGGTCTGCTGCTGATTGGCTGGAATGTGTATGCTGACTGTGAGGTACAGGGTCAAAGTTTACTCAATGATGACGAATAGGGGGCGGACCGAACATCGCATATGTTCGCCAGGAACTATTCGCCAGCGAACTATTCGGGACATCTCTAGTCAGGATAGATGCCTCTGGAATGGGAGGTACGGGTTGAGATGGTACGCATACCAGTATCTCAGGGGCCAAATAAGCATTTCTGGACAAAAGTGTCTGATGGGCCTGGGCAATCTGGTCCATACGGTGATCCTGTTCTTAAAATCTTGCCTCATAGGAGGCCGTTTGCTGTCCTAAACCTGCAGGGCCCATGGTCCTATCATAATGTCATTATGTAATACCCCAGCACGCAGAGTTTAGGATAGCAAGGGACAAGACTAGGATATAATTTATTACCTGGACCTATAATGGCCAGACTAAACGTCAGACAGAGATAAAGCGTAATCAGAAACGAGACGAGGTCATGGTAACAGAGAGACTACGAAAACGAGAACAAGCCAGAGTCAGGTAGATGGTAATCAGTCACACGGGCAAACAAGACAGGAAAGGATTAAAGATAAATTCAGAGTCAAGAACAAAGCCATGGTCAATACCAAAATAAACAAAATAGATCAAGGAACGCACTAAAGGGTACTGACACAGAAACCATGATAGGACAAAGTGGATAGGGCTAGGGAAGTTTAAATATCCTTTAACATTTGATTGGCCCACGTCATGCCTACACCCCCAAAACGTTCGTGTGTGGGGGTGCTGGAATGACGTGGGCCAATGGGAGCCTGAATCAACTTTTGGCTCCCACTTCCCCTTTAAGAGCGAGCTCGTGACTCGAGCCGTGCTCCTAGTGCCAGGCGGGCCACGTGACCGATCACTGCGGTCAGTACACGCGGCTAAGTCAGAAGAGGAGATCAAGGCGCATGCGGCTCGTGTGGAGGCAGGAGTGATCCAGCCACGCGCGGCTCGAGCTTAGGAGCCAGGTCGGTCCCAGGATAAGGTAAATACAGCCACAACCACTTATCCCAATCACACACCTTTCCTAACGTCCTATGCCATTAAAAGCATATTACCGCATATTTAATAAAACAGATAGACCCCTTACTTCATCCAGGTTACCGATCGATGGTTCGATATTCTGAGCCCTCTCTGATTTACTGTACACGACGATTCGATATTCCCACAAATTTTATATAGCATTTTATGTTTGTTTGAGACCACCTTAAAAATATTGGATATCGCTAAAAATCATGATCACTATATACTTTATCTACAAACCTCTAAAACGAACCATACTACTCATCCATCCGCTATACCACTTTATACCACCTAGAACTAGTGCCCAGTTAAAATACTTGACTCTTACCCACACTCAGTCATGCCACACACATTTCACCACTACTCTCACTGAATCCCTCTGACTACGGCTGAATTCATCTTCTACATCAGAACACTACTCCTAAGATTGGGTTGTATCCATGTCTCGGGTCTTTCATTTAGAATAGGGGCAGCTTCGGTCTCCTTCATCACTGACACTCCAGTGCATATTATTAAAAGATTGGGCAGATGGAAATCCTCAGTCTACAACCGATATATTCCTCATCCCGAGAAAGAAATGAGGAAAGCTTTTAAAAGTTTGGCTTTGTAAATTTGATGCAATAAGTGTGTTTTTCTTTATATTAGTGTGATTTACATATATTACTAATATGTTTCTGAACATATATATTATATTATTCACTCACTCACTCACTCTCTGGGCCGGCCTAACACATCATGCTGCCTAGGTCCAACGATAAATGACTATGGGGGATAATGTATAATAAACACAGGTTACTGGTTGTGGGGGGATAATGTATAATAAACACAGGTTACTGGCTATGGGGGAGATAATGTATAATAAGCACAGGTGACTGGCTATGGGGGGATAATGTATAATAAACACAGGTTACTGGCTATGGGAGGATAATGTATAATAAACACAGGTTACTGGCTATGGGAGGATAATGTATAATAAACACAGGTTACTTGCTATGGGGAGGATACCAAATGATTGAATTATATTTGAGGTTAATATGTCTTTGATCAAAGTGATACCTGCTTCCATCCATTTTTCTAGTTGAATGTCTGCCACATTGGAAGTTATAATCTCTAGATCTAAAGAGCTTAAAATTTTATCCTTTAGTCCTAAACTTTGTTTTAGAATACACAATGTTTTAATTAGATTGTTCAAGATTAAATTTGATGAGATCTTACTTTTTAAGTTAAGATATGATTCACAGTACCATAAAGCCCTGACTAAATGTTTTCGTTCACAGGCTGAGCTTTCTATTTTATGCCACGGTTCTTGAAAATTGTCTTTTACATGCATCATATGTATATGGAATAATACATTAGCTTCATAATGTTTAACCCATTTCAGGACGGAGTCAATAGTACACGTTCTGATCAAAACAAAATGTAAACAAAACCTGGAATTTGCGCTATATGTCTGTTCAACCGTAATTCACCTCTTTCATATTAAGTGCATCCACACTTATTATATATCATATCATTTTGTTCAGGAGAAACAGGGCTTTAATTTCACATGAACTATTCATATATGAAACATAATTTATTATGAATAAAATAAAATATATTTTTTTGAAATTTACATTTTCTTTTGAAAACTTGTAGTTCCACTTTTAGTTCCAGCTTTTACTGCAAAAAGAGCACATATTTAGATTCAGCAAAGTCTCGCGAATACAACAGTAGCCCCCATTAACAGTTTTTACAGTGTTTTGGAAAGTTACAGGGTTAAATATAGCACATTCCATTTCTCAGGTTTTTCACATTGAAATTTGCTAGATTAGTAATGTTACCTTTGAGACCGTGTGGTAGCCCAGGAATGAGATTTACCCCCATGATGGCATACCATTTGCAAAAGAAGACTACCCAAGGTATTGCAAGTGGGGTATGTCCAGTCTTTTGTAGTAGCCACTCAGTCACAAATACTGGCCAAAGTTAGCATTCATATTTGTATTTTGCTTTTTTCACACAAAAGCAAATATGAACGCTAACTTTGGCCAGTGTTTGTGACTAAGTGGCTACTAAAAATGACTGGACATTCCCCATTTGCAATACCTTGGGTTGTCTACTTTTGCAAATGGTATGCCATCATGGGGGGTAATTCTTATTCCTGGGCTATCATATGGTCTCAAAAGACAACATAACCAATCTGGCAAATTTCAATGTGAAAAAAATGAAATGCAAGCCTTATATTTGACTCTCTAACATTCCAAAACACCATAAAACCTGTACATGGGGGGTACTGTTATACTTGGGAGACTTCATTGAGACTTCACTGAACACAAAAGTGTTTTAAAACAGTAAAACATATTACAACAATAATATCCTCAATAAAAGTGCCGTTTGTGTGTGAAAAATGCAAAAAAAGTAACTTTTACTAAAAATATCATTGTTGTAATACAAGTTACCATTTTGAAACACTAATGTTTGTGTTCAGCAAAGTCTTCTGAGTAAATCAGTACCACCCATGTACAGGTTTTATGGTGTCTTGAAAAGTTACCGGATTAAATGCTTGCAATTCAAATTCTCTGCACTTTCTGCCTTGGTTGTCAGGCATGTCAATCAAATTTTAATTAATTAAATCACATAATTATGTTAAAAGATTACTTAAATATACATGTAGAATTTTAATATATATACATATATATGTATTTAAAGTCTATGTGTACACTTATGTAGTTATTTATGTAATTATATATTTATGTGTATATATATATATATATATATATATATATATATATTTTCGGTTACCGTATATGTATTTTATATATAGATAGATATATATAGAATGTCATTTTAAGTGTATTTTGTTAACAATATATATATTTATATATATATATATATATATATATATATATATATAAGAAAATGTTACTTGCGCTTTCTCCTTAATCCCTATGTATATTTAGACAAATGGAGGTCATTTAGTTGCTCCAATGGCCATTGGAGGGAATGCCCGCCTGCCAACGTCAAGGCAGACCCCCCTAAGCGGGTCCTAACACTGACCCTTCAGCCTGCTTCCTTGAGCTTCTGGCAAAGATATCTCTAATGAGACAGAAAGGGGTATTTTTTATATACACCCCTATACTTGTACTTGCTTAAGCGCAGGACTTCTCTTTTTGTATTTGTACAAAAATACCCCTTTCTGTCTCATTAGAGATATCTTTGCCAGAAGCTCAAGGAAGCAGGCTGAAGGGTCAGTGTTAGGACCCGCTTAGGGGGGTCTGCCTTGACGTTGGCAGGCGGGCATTCCCTCCAATGGCCATTGGAGCAACTAAATGACCTCCATTTGTCTAAATATACATAGGGATTAAGGAGAAAGCGCAAGTAACATTTTCTTTTCTTTGGTTTTTACTATATATTGGGGCTGATGTGTGTTGTAGTCCTTGCTGCTTAAGCGCAGGACTTCTCTTTTTGTATTTGTATTTACTTTGCATCACACAGCCTGGTTACAATGCTGCTACCCATCCCATGTGTTCCCTATTAAGGGTTAATAAGTATAGGGGTGTATATAAAAAATACCCCTTTCTGTCTCATTAGAGATATCTTTGCCAGAAGCTCAAGGAAGCAGGCTGAAGGGTCAGTGTTAGGACCCGCTTAGGGGGGTCTGCCTTGACGTTGGCAGGCGGGCATTCCCTCCAATGGCCATTGGAGCAACTAAATGACCTCCATTTGTCTAAATATACATAGGGATTAAGGAGAAAGCGCAAGTAACATTTTCTTTTCTTTGGTTTTTACTATATATTGGGGCTGATGTGTGTTGTAGTCCTTGCTGCTTAAGCGCAGGACTTCTCTTTTTGTATTTATATATATATATATATATATATTACTAACAAAATACAGTTAGAATGAAATTACATATGTATATATACCATATTTATCGGCGTATAACACGCACTTTTTCTCCCTGAAAATAGGGGGCAAATGATGTGTGTGTGTTATATGCCGATATACCATATTTTTCGCTCCATAAGACGCACTTTTTTCCCCTCAAAAGTGAGGGGAAATGTCTGTGCGTCTTATGGAGCGAATGTGAAGGTTTACTTACCTGTCTTGAAGCGTGGGCCGGTGTTCAGCACGCACCGCGGTACTGGAACTTCAATTTCAGGTTCCGGTTTCCAGCCGGACTTGAAAGGAAGTGCTCACTCAGTGTGCACACTTCCTTTCAGTCCCGCTGGAAACCGGAACCTGAAATTGAAGTTCCTGTTCCGCGGTGCACGCTGTGAAGCCGGCCCACGCTTCAAGACAGGTAAGTAATTATGGGACAAGGAGAGGGAAAGTGCACTATGGGACAAGGGGAGGGGGGGACACTATGGGGGGGGGAGAACACTATGGGATGAGGGGGGGAACACTATGGGAGGGGGTGGAGAATACTATGGGGGGGCGAATACTATGGAAAGGGGGGGACACTATGGGATGAGGGGGGGGGACACTATGGGAGGGGGGGGAATTTCCTTCTTAAAATGAGGTGCGTGTTGTACGCCGGTGCGTGTTATACGCCGATAAATACGATAATTGTTTAATTTTTTTTTCAATATTTTATTTAATTGCAATTATATGTGTATATATAAATATAAAATATATATAGATGTATTATATATAATATATATATATCTTATATAGGTAACGTCATTCTAAGTGTATTTTAATACTAATATATATATATATATATATATATATATATATACTTATATTAACATTAAAATACACTACGGATGATGTTACATATATATATAAAATTTATTTGTATAATATATATATATATATTTTATATATTTATATATAAATGCATTTATTTTATTTTAAAACACGTTTAATCATTTTTTTTACGCTTCCCACATGCAGGGGGACTGTCTGACATTTCCACAGCCAGCTATAGGGGGCCATGTGATCGCTCTTTGAGAGCGATCACATGGCCCCCGGGGGCCTCATTTGCCGTAGGAGGGCTGTCAGGCAGTCCTTCCGAAGAGGATTGCGGCGGAGGTAAGTAAATCTCACCTCCTGGGGGCTTAAGCCGTTACGGTTTTCTATACCGCGACAACGGCTTTAAAGCCCATTTAAATGGGGATGGCATAGAACGCCGTAACGGCGTTAAGGGGTTAATTAGCGGTAGACCTTATCCACATTTATTAGATCCTAAAGACAAAACATTCGAACTGATGCTAGGCTTCTTTCCCGCCCAGATAAATTTAGAAATATAGAATTGTGTTTGGTTAAGCCAGATCTCTGGTACTATTAGTGTTATATTAATCAATAGAGAAAACTACCTCAATAAAGAGATAGAAAGTGTTTCTTTACAGTGCCCAAAATGTAAAAGCTGCTCAACACTAAAAGTGGAATACCCCTTACCCACAATAAAAAACAAATATACAGAAATAAGGTATACAAATTATACCAAACAAGTGGAGCGCTCTAAACAGTAGAGGGGATTACTCACCCCTTTGGTACAGTGCCAGTCTTGAAAAACTTGAATGTACATATAAAAGGAAACAAAAACAAGAAAAACAAAAATATAGTGCAGATGTTCCAAAAATGGATAATTGGTAGTAAGTAATGACTGAAACCACTCACATGGACAGGAGCCTATATGGTATTGGCTCCGTAAAAGGATCCTTTATGCTTTTAGGGCAGCAACACACCCCTTTATCCCAGGTTGTGTCCCTCCAGGAGTATACAACGAGAAGAAAAGCAGAAAAACAACTGTGTAGAATTGCACATACTATAATGGTATTTTGAGATATAAATAGTTGTGCTCACCTTCTGCAGAGCCCTGAAATCCCGGCTCTGAGGTTGATAAACAATGTGCTACTTTAGAGGGGGAATAGCACTCTCCCCAATGGAGTTCCTGATGGCTAGAAAGGACTTTGGACTAAAGTATAAAATAGTAAATAACATTTATTGATAATGCATTAAAAACAAAATAAATGGGTACTTAGAAAGTAAAAAGATCCAATAAAAGTCCAATAAAAAGTCCAGCTACTGAGGAAGCTCATAGAGTGAAATGCGTTTAGCTGATTATTCTGGACTTTTTACTGGACTTTTATTGGATCTTTTTACTTTCTAAAGTAGCACATTGTTTATCAACCTCAGAGCCGATATACCATATTTACTTACCTGTCTTGAAGCGTGGGCCGGTGTTCAGCGCGCACCGCGGTACTGGAACTTCAATTTCAGGTTCCGGTTTCCGGCGGGACTGAAAGGAAGTGTGCACACTTCCTTTCAGTCCCGCCGGAAACCGGAACCTGAAATTGAAGTTCCAGTACCGCGGTGCGCGCTGTGAAGCCGGCCCACGCTTCAAGACAGGTAAGTAAATATGGGACAAGAGGGAAAGTGCACTAGGGGACACTATGGGAGGGGATGGAGAATACTATGGGAGGGGGTGGAGAATACTATGGGAGGGGGTGGAGAATACTATGGGAGGGGGGGAACACTATGGGATGAGGGGGGAACACTATGGGAGGGGGTGGAGAATACTATGGAAAGGGGGGGAACACTATGGGAGGGGGTGCAGAATACTATGGGAGGGGGGGAAGAATGCTATAGAAAGGGGGGGAACACTATGGGATGAGGCGGGAACACTATGGGAGCGGGTGGAGAGGGAGGAGAATACTATGGAAAGGGGGGGAACACTATGGGAGGGGGTGGAGAATACTATGGGAGGGGGTGGAGAATACTATGGAAAGGGGGGAACACTATGGGATGAGGGGGGGAATACTATGGGAGGGGGGGAAATTTCCTGGAATTTCCTTCTGAAAATGAGGTGCGTGTTATACGCCGATAAATACGGTAATTCTTCTTCTTTATATTTTTCCATTCTTTTAATGCTTGAAAAAGAATCAAAGAGGAGTGTTCTGTTATCTTAAATAATGAAATATTCTTACTAGAGTCTCTCCAAAGGAGGGGTTCTAAATTATCTAGAACAACTCTATATGGTTCTATTTTATACCACACTTGATTTTTAGAATCATTTAACTGCAATTTACAAGTGTGGACCATCATATTAGCCTGATATACTTGTGCAATTAGTGGATATCCCATTCCACCCTGATGGCCTTTTCTTGATAGAGTATAAATGTTAATTCTAGGTCTTTTACCTTTACAAATATAATTTTAAATGCTGCTTTGTACCATATTAAGCCAGTGAGTAGAGATCGAACAAGGTAACATGTGAAACAGGTATGCCCATTTTGGTATAATATAAGCTTTGATGGTATTTATCCTACCCCACCAAGAGATTTCATGAACTCTCCATTCTTTCAATAGGGCATTAGTCTCTTTTAGTAGTCTTAAGAAATTTATTTCCATAGTCCGCCTTGGGTTTGCAGTAATAACTATGCCCAAATATGTAAACTCTTTATCAGTCCACTTAAAGTCATAGTTTTCCTCAGGGATATTAAGTTATCTCTTTGAAAATTTGTATAAAGGGCAATTGTTTTAGACATATTCAATCTATAATTAGAGACTATGCTATATTTCCCAAATTCTTGCATAAGATTTGGTAAAGAAACATGTGGGTCGGTAATAGATTTTAATATATTGTCCGTCTACAAACAAATCTTCCATTCGTCATCCTGGCCCCCCATTCCCCTAATCGACACGTTATTTCTGATATTACTCACCAATGGTTCTATTGACAATGCATAGAGCAATGGAAAGAGGGGGCAACCCTGCCTTGTCCCATTTGTAATTCTGAATCACTCTGAGCATAAATCGCAGCCCACTATCCTGGCCTTAGGGTTCGAATAGATTGCTCCAAATGCATCCAAAAACCATGCCACAAAACCAAATTGGGGCAATGTGCTCTGCAAAAACTCTCAACTGACCCTGTTGAAGGCTTTTTCCGCATCCACCGACAGGGTCAGAAGCAGAGTTCCCGCGGTCTGTGCCCAGTCCAGGGTGTCCAACACTCTACGAGAATTATTACTAGATTGTCTACCCATCAGAAAACCTATCTGATCGTGGTGAATCAATGAAGGCAAGATTTTCTTTAGAACTTCATTCAAAGATATGTTTTTATTTAAGCTTTCCCTCTGAGCAGCCAAAATGTTTGGTAAATTTGAATTATTCAAATAATTCTCTATCTCTGTCTTTTCCGAAGAAGACTTTAAATTATATAAATTTGCATAGAAGGTTTTAGATTTGTTCGCTATTTCTTCTGGCTTATAGATATTATTAGCTCCATCAATTAGTTTAAAGTACTTTTGATCTACATCTCGTTTTTTCATTTATTAGTTAACATTGCGCCAACTCTGTTGTTCTTATAATAAAACTTGATATTAAGTTTATTTAAATTGTGTTCTATTCTATTTGTAATCTGTTTATTAATCTTTATTTGACATTCCTTAATAGATAAAGCTCTCTGTCCATAATAATTTTGTTTAGTAGCCTTAGAGAGATTATAAAACTCAATATAAAGATCGTCTAGATTACTATCTTTATCTCTTTTCTGTTGGCTTTCTAACTTAATCCAATATACTCTTATAACCACCTTAAAAGAACACGACAAACACTCCTTAGATATTTCTTCAGATGAATTGAACAAATTAATCAATTAACTTCTCTATGTGTTCTATATTGGCCTTATTTTTCATGAGATAATCAGCCAGTCTCCACATCGGAGGTGTCCTATTTTATGTCTCTGTCAATTCTGCTATTACCATATTATGGTCTGACCAAGTATTTTCTTTAATTGTAATTGATAAGATCATCTTTGAAAGACTTAAATCGCCCAGGATCATATCTATTCTAGCGGCCAAATTGTGGGGAATAGACCTATGTGTAAAATTCTTATCGTTAGGATGGGCCTATCTCCAGCAATTGTACAATTCAGCTTTCTTAATCACTCTATTCAATGACGCTGCCTGTTTCTTCAGACTTTTATCTATACGATGATCCTGAGCCAATTGCTTATCTAATGAGATATCAAATATACAGTTAAAATCACCTGCAATCATTATTCCTCCCTTCTTAACCTGTTCCACCAATCTCAAAATTTTAACTAGAGTTTTTATCGGGTCTTTGTTTGGTAGAAACACATTAACCATTGTATATTCTATCCCATTCATCTGCCCCACTAATATAATAAACCTCCCCTCTGGATCCAAATACTTATAATGGCAATCAAATTTAACGTCTTTGGAAAAGATTATTGATACTCCACATTTCTTTTTTCCCTGCAAAGATACAGAATAGATTAGAGGATATTTCTTGTAGTGCCATACATTTTTTAGACTCCCTAATCCAATGGGTTTCCTGAATGAAACCCACTTGTATATTCTGTTTTATTTAAGGTTTCATACAAAAATCCTCTTTTGACAAATAAATTGATGCCTTGAGAGTTTATGGATATCACTCTAACCATCACCTATTCTCTTTTTCATTTTTAGGCTGCTTGATCATATCATCAACAAAAGTGACCAATATAAAACTCATATAAAAAACATAAAACACCATTATCACATTCATACCAAATTGAAAGCTTGGATCACCTAACATAAACCAAGTACTGGGTACCCTTAGGGAACCCACATGGAGGGGTTAGAGACTTAGAGAGTCTTAGAAGAAAAAACTTGTCAGTAAAGCTTCTGAGAGCACATTATAGTTGAGAGGTAGGGAGAAAGAGAGATAGGAGGGAGAAAAAAAAAACAGGTTCCTCAATTGCCTTTACTCCCTATGATTTCCTCTTCCCATTATTATAGGATGTGAATTTACTAGATCTTGTGTGCTAATACCTATAATACTAACTATGAAATGTAATATAAGTGAACCTATGATATGTAAAGTTAACTAAATAACCATTTCCTAATGGACCTAGTGATTCTTTTATATTATCTGTAAGGTAACTATATATACCAATAGGAAAAAGAATCATATAATAACTAAAGATGGCCAGTGCTTTCTTTAGTTTTTTCGCTATCTTCCGTAATAATTAAAGTGCAAATAATGCCCTATATAAGAGAGAAAAAAAATAAACACTACTTCCATATTTGTTTTTACACCCTTTCTTCTTAATTCCTTTATTTTTTTGCTTTTTCCTTTCCTCTTCCCATTACTATCAAATCAGTGTATCTTTAGCTCTTCAGCTCGTGCTATGATTCCTAAAATTCTATCTATGGAATATAATATACATGAACCTATTATACGTGAAATTAGCTAAACAGCAGTTTTCCAAATAGGGCTAGTGCCTCTGTTATAATATTTGTGGTATTAACAATATATAGTTATAGTTATAATTACATAGCTGAAAAGAGACTTGCGTCCGTCAAGTTCAGCCTTCCTCACATTTGTTTTTTGCTGTTGATCCAAAAGGAGGCAAAAAAAAACAGTTTGAAGCACAATTTTGCAACAAGCTAGGAAAAAAAATTCCTTCTTGACCCCAGAATGGCAGTTAGATTTATCATTGGATCAAGCAGTTATTACCCTACATTGAAATATTATATCCTTCAATATTCTGTTTTTGCAAGTATGCATCTAGTAGCTGTTTGAACATCTGTATGGACTCTGATAAAACCACTTCTTCAGGCAGAGAATATATATGTGTAAGGAAAAATCATCTAATATCTAGTGATGTCTAATACTTTCTTTTGAATATACTATCTTCGAAAATTCCTTAAGTGCAAATAGTGCCCTTTAACACCTATAGGATGTAATACTATATAATCTAGGAGGTTCCCCTTATTTCAAATCAGGTGGTTCTCAAATAGAACAGACCGTACAGTAATTAATGCAAATGACCTCCACCGCCAGAATTTGCTCAAACCCACAGGACCAAACCTTTAGGTGCTTTAATATACACTGCGTTTAGCTTCTCTTTCCCTCTTTACTTTTAGATATATTCCTATTATCTTTACAACCTCCTTTTTCCAACCATCTCCCGCTTCCAAGAAACCACTCAGTGCAAAATGTCCAAGCCTAGTTAGATCAACATTGCAAGTCTCTACATTTAATTATATCACCTCGAACTCCAGGACCAGGTTCCTTCAGAGCTTTCTGTATAATATAGGTTGATTTCCCACCTTAAATCTCCGGCGTAAGATTGCGGCCGGTTTCTTTCAGGGCCGACTACGGATCTCGGTGGATTCACCGCCCGAGAGCTCCAATAGCCTGTCGGCGCTAATCTTACTCGGCAAAAGAGTAATCTGACAGGTAGTCTGAACCGAAGCCCCTGATCAGCATGTGGTTGCAAGCCTTCCTGCCCTCGAGAGTCAACACCATCAACCAGCAGCTCTCAACTCCAGTCGGCTTTACTCTCTCTCCGTTCTCTTCTCGAACCCCTCCCCTCCCGGTGTGAGCGCATTTACATAATCGCGTCCCACTTACTTTTGTTCTTGCCATACAAAGTACAAGAACGGGAATTTTTATAATTCCCTTATGCATTTATTTTCCCAGCGGTATACTTTTATCAAGCTTTACATCTAAAAGGGAGTTAAAATCCCCTCCGATTATTACAGGGAGTGCAGAATTATTAGGCAAATTAGTATTTTGACCACATCATCCTCTTTATGCATGTTGTCTTACTCCAAGCTGTATAGGCTCGAAAGCCTACTACCAATTAAGCATATTAGGTGATGTGCATCTCTGTAATGAGAAGGGGTGTGGTCTAATGACATCAACACTCTATATCAGGTGTACATAATTATTAGGCAACTTCCTTTCCTTTGGCAAAATGGGTCAAAAGAAGGACTTGACAGGCTCAGAAAAGTCAAAAATAGTGAGATATCTTGCAGAGGGATGCAGCACTCTTAAAATTGCAAAGCTTCTGAAGCGTGATCATCGAACAATCAAGCGTTTCATTCAAAATAGTCAACAGGGTCGCAAGAAGCGTGTGAAAAAACCAAGGCGCAAAATAACTGCCCATGAACTGAGAAAAGTCAAGCGTGCAGCTGCCAAGATGCCACTTGCCACCAGTTTGGCCATATTTCAGAGCTGCAACATCACTGGAGTGCCCAAAAGCACAAGGTGTGCAATACTCAGAGACATGGCCAAGGTAAGAAAGGCTGAAAGACGACCACCACTGAACAAGACACACAAGCTGAAACGTCAAGACTGGGCCAAGAAATATCTCAAGACTGATTTTTCTAAGGTTTTATGGACTGATGAAATGAAAGTGAGTCTTGATGGGCCAGATGGATGGGCCCGTGGCTGGATTGGTAAAGGGCAGAGAGCTCCAGTCCGACTCAGACGCCAGCAAGGTGGAGGTGGAGTACTGGTTTGGGCTGGTATCATCAAAGATGAGCTTGTGGGGCCTTTTCGGGTTGAGAATGGAGTCAAGCTCAACTCCCAGTCCTACTGCCAGTTTCTGGAAGACACCTTCTTCAAGCAGTGGTACAGGAAGAAGTCTGCATCCTTCAAGAAAAACATGATTTTCATGCAGGACAATGCTCCATCACACGCGTCCAAGTACTCCACAGCGTGGCTGGCAAGAAAGGGTATAAAAGAAGAAAATCTAATGACATGGCCTCCTTGTTCACCTGATCTGAAACCCATTGAGAACCTGTGGTCCATCATCAAATGTGAGATTTACAAGGAGGGAAAACAGTACACCTCTCTTAACAGTGTCTGGGAGGCTGTGGTTGCTTCTGCAAGCAATGTTGATGGTGAACAGATCAAAACACTGACAGAATCCATGGATGGCAGGCTTTTGAGTGTCCTTGCAAAGAAAGGTGGCTATATTGGTCACTGATTTGTTTTTGTTTTGTTTTTGAATGTCAGAAATGTATATTTGTGAATGTTGAGATGTTATATTGGTTTCACTGGTAAAAATAAATAATTGAAATGGGTATATATTTGTTTTTTGTTAAGTTGCCTAATAATTATGCACAGTAATAGTCACCTGCACACACAGATATCCCCCTAAAATAGCTAAAACTAAAAACAAACTAAAAACTACTTCCAAAAATATTCAGCTTTGATATTAATGAGTTTTTTGGGTTCATTGAGAACATGGTTGTTGTTCAATAATAAAATTAATCCTCAAAAATACAACTTGCCTAATAATTCTGCACTCCCTGTATAGAGCCCTTGAAAATGTTCTCGTTTTTTTTTTCAATTAACTTTTTGAGGAATAAAACTGGTTTTATATTAGGGGCGTAAACATTAAGTGAAAATTTGTCAAGCAATTTTACAAATTAAAACTATATATCTGGTTTCCTTATCGGTTTCCAGATTAATAATCTCTAGATTTGTCCTGTTAGAAACCAAAGTAACGACACCTTTAGTCTTTTTTTCAGGTGATGAAGAACTGAAAATATGGGAAAAGAGTCTATCCAACAATGGCTTTCTATTTTGTGACAACCAGTAAGTTTCCTGGAGGAAACAAATATCGATTCTTTATTTTTTAATAAGTTTAACAAGAGAGGATTTCTTATATGGTGAGTTCGGCCCTTGAACATTCATTTATACAATCCTAGTCATACAGTAAAAGAGTAAAATTCTAAATCTTGCTTCCAACATCCGTGTTTTCGTCCATGGGAACATTACCTTTACAGTAACTAACATACATAAAACATATATAAGAAACCTCTTGGGTTTCTCATTGTCTTCTCTTGCAGTGAGTATCCACCGTATATCCATACTTGAATGTCCAGTGCAAGAGAGGACCCAAATTGTCAATGAGAGTAATAATGTTTCCTATTGAACCTAGGCAAGAGACACTGTATTTTTGTAATGATATTGTATCTTAAAGAACAAACAACATAGCAAAACATTTTTCAAATGTTTCCTTTCTGTGGTGAATATGATCTCACCACAGGCTCCTGGAGGAGCCCACTTGCCAGCTTCCTGCCAAAAGACCCTGTAAAAGCCATGGGTAAAGACTTGGTTCTTGTGATTTTTTCATTGGTTCGGGAACCGATCCAACTCCCGAACTAAAGACCACCCGGGAGCTTGTTAGGTTTGTTTAGGAAGGCAATCCTGGAGGCGGGTGATCTTTGTTTGAGCTGGGAAGCCTATTTAGCTCCTGCTCTGTTTCCAGAGGCGAAGTAATTGTGTTTGTGTTTTTGTAGTAAATATGTGGTTTTAGCTAATTCAAAATTTCGTAGTTTGGTGTGGGCTTGTAGTAGAGCGGTCTGCGTGGTCGGTGACGGTGATCTTTTGTTCCTATGGGTTAAGGACGTAATTTCTGAAATGATTTCTGTGTACGTGGCCTGGCGTGCTTTCTTGGCTTGACTGGCATGCTTTATGAAGCTGCCCCTTATTACTGCTTTATGTGCAAACCAGAGGTAGTCTGGGGACGTGTCTGAGCGTACATTGTCAGCAAAGTAATTTTGGAGGTCCGTTGTAATGTGGGACACTATGACAGGGTCGTTTAGTAGAGATTTGTTTAATCGCCAAGGGATTTTATCCCCCTTGGGGAATCGCTCAGATATAGACATCGTGATAGGAGCGTGGTCTGACCAGGAAATGACGCCTATTTCCGTGCCAACCACTTTCTCTAGGGAAGTACTTTTAAGTAGGAATCTGTCAATTCTAGAATAGCTGTTATGTGCAGCGGTATAGCACGTGTAATCTATTTCCGCTGGGTGGTGTATTCTCCAGGGGTCTACAAAGTTATGTGCCTGCAGTGTACGACAAATGTGGGATGTTTGAGTATGTCTTTGTTTCATTGTTGTCGTGGTTACCGTTTTTGTGGCGGAGGAGTCCATGTTGATATCGAGAAGGAAGTTCGTGTCGCCTCCAAGAATTACCTCCCCAAAGCTATGCAACGATAGAAGAGAAAACACATTAGCTATAAACACTGGTTGATTTACATTAGGACCATAAACATTCATTAGGGTAAACGGTTGATTGTTGATGCGACATTGTAATAAAATATATCTCCCTTTTTTGTCACCTATCTTACGGATTAATTCAAAGACAACATTCTTACTGATCAGTATCGAGACACCTCTCTTTTTATTGTGGAAGCACGTATGATAGGATAGTGGGAACCAGGGAGAGTCGAATCTGGGTTTTGCACCCCATTTGAAGTGGGTTTCTGATATTAAAACACTTCAACAAGGGCTATATATTGCAAAAATCTGGCTCACTACCATACCTCACACTGTGAATGAATTGATTCAGTAATGATCAGTTACAGGAGAGGTAGAAACCAATAACACAGATATTACTAAGCAAAGGCAAGAAGACTCAGATTAGTTTAAAAAAAATATTGGTATGAACCGTATAATTTGTGGTAACTACTAAATTATAAGTAGGCAATGTAGGCCAACCACGTCAGGACCTACATTAAAAGTTAAAAATATTGTAAATAGTGCAGATTATGCCAAACAGTAGAATTAAAATTATTAGAGACTATTGTGCAATATAATTAGAGGATATTTAATAGGCAGGATACTGATGAGAAGGTGGCACATGATCCATTGTGGCAACAGACACATAATAAGCAGGATATTAGAAGATATTTCGTTATCCTTATGAGAACAAACAACCGCATGCTTACTCTGGCCTTATCTTCAGATAGTAATGAAGTACTTATGGTAGAGCCTATGGTGATAATAAGATCATTCTGCAGCTTGTTTTAGCTGCAAAGATATCGACACCAGTCCACGCATAAAATCCACAAGTATTACATCAATGTAATGTTAGGAGTGGCCATCACTTGTACAGATCTAGATACAGAGACCATGTGAAACATATAAGTCAAATGTTTGTCATCAACGAGCTACAATATTATATTATGCAGGATGACTCAACAGCTTAAAGCCACACATTGGTTGCATATTCCAGATATAAGGACACCTAAAAGAATCCCCATGGATATCAGAACAGAGGTCAGTAATGGGACTTCATGTTCAGGGATTTCCTTTATTGTTTTTGGTAGAATTGGGCTCTATTACATTTCAGCGCAAAACACAGACCTTAGATCAGTTACATATATTACATATATTAAGGCTATGTATAATTTGGGGTTATATAATAATACCAACGTGCATACAGAATATACTAATCACATATATTGTGGGTGTTTCTTCACAGCGCCTTATACACAAAGATATCAGTCACATATATTGAGTCTGTTGAAACAGTAAATCATACATAGCCTACATCTGCTATATACAGTGATACTATGCCAGCACATATATTAAGATTATATGAGTGAGAGAAATTGAGGCTGTAATTTCACAGAATTTCATGCACAGATTATACTACTCACATACTGTATATACTCGAGTAAAGGTAGAGTTTTTCAGCACATTTTTTGTGCTGAAAAACCCCAACTTGACTTGTACTCGAGTCAATGTCTGTATTATGGCAACTTAAATTGCCATAATACAGACAAGGACCGCCGGCTTATTACAAGCCAGGCGGTCCTGATGGGGGCTGGCAGAGAGCTGTTACTTACCTTCACAGCAGCTCCTGTCAGCTCCCTTCTCCTCCGCGCCGGTCCGTCAGCTCTCTTCTCCTCCACTGCAAGTCTCGTGAGAGCCGCAGGGTCAGAGCATTGCCACCGCTCCGTGCGCCCGCGGGACTTACACTGGAGGAGAAGGGAGCTGACCGGACCGGAGGTGAGAGAAGGGAGCTGACAGGAGCTGCTGTAAAGGTAAGTAACAGCTCTCTGCCAGCCCCCCTCCTACACAGCCCATCCACTGGACCACCAGGGAATGAGAGCCTCCCTGGCCATGTATCAAGCAGGGAGGGGGGACGAAAAAAATTAATACAAATTTAAATAATAATAAAATTAAATATTAATAATATTAAAAATAATAAAAAAATATTAATAATATAACCAAAAAATATTAATATTAAAATAATAATTTTAAAAAATATAATAAAAATGCCCAACCCCCACCAAGGCTCTGCATCACATACACAAACACACACTGCACTCATACACACACACTGCACTCATACACACACACTGCACTCATACACACACTGCATTCATGCACACACACACACACACACTGCATTCATACACACACACACACACACACTGCATTCATACACACACACACACACACACACACACTGCATTCATACACACAAACTGCATTCATTATATACACACACATTGCATTCATACACACACATACACTGTATTCATACACACACACTGCATTAATTATATACACACACACTGCATTCATTATATACACACACTGTAAATAAATATTCAATTAATATAATTTTTGGGGGATATAATTTTATTTAGAAATTTACCAGTAGCTGCTGCATTTCCCACCCTAGTCTTATAATCGAGTCAATACATTTTCCCAGTTTTTTGGGGTAAAATTAGGGGTCTCGACTTATATTCGGATCGACTTATACTCGAGTATATACGGTATATGGAGGTTGTGACTAACAGCAACCCATACACAGAGCTTGTATTAGATTGGACTCCTATATAGATGATGTGACTTATATCATTCACATATCTTGTTATGTTTCCACTAATACATCAAGCATTTAGTGGACACAAATACTGAAGCAATGTCTTCACACCAACTTACATATAGAGCACACACTGAGGCTGAGTTCTCAGACCAACTCATACATAGACAATATAGTGGATACATATACTTTTGCTGTGTCCTTATAGTAATTCAGACATAGAGCATATAGTGCATACATAGACTAAGGCGGTGTCCACATGGTAACCCATACATAGAGCATATAGTTGATAGTTATACTGATGCTGTGTCCTCAAAGAAACTCTTACATAGAGCATATACTGGACACACATATGCTGTATATTTTCTTCCACTCTCTGAAAAAGCATGCTTATTTGCTAAAATGCACAGATAACAGCAATGCTAAATGCCTTGATAGCAGGCCCGGACTGGCCATCGGGCACACCGGTGACCGTGGGGCCGAGGCCGGCAGGGGAAGTCCCAGGATCTCCCCTGCCGGTCTATGCGGGGCCGGCACTATCCGAGCGCCGGCCCCGCTGTTTTCAATGAAGGGCCGGTGAGAAGATCAGAGATCTCCCTCACCGGCCCCCTTGGAGAGACATGCGGCTGGGGAGGGAGGTAGAGGACCCGGCGGAGCTCTATCTTGCAGCTCCGCCGGGTTCCTCTCGCGAGATCCGGCGCGTTGCCATGGCAACGACCGGATCTCGGGATGCTGTCGGAGTGCGAGTTCCGGTCCCCCCCCCCTCACTCTCCCAGGTTCCAGCGTGCCGGTCCCCCCCTCCCAGGCTACAGGTAAGAAGGGAGGGGGGGGGGGACATTATAACTGCTTAATTTTTATTTTTTTACCCCACACACACACAATCCATTCAAACATTCACACACAGCACTATCACACACAGCACTCTCACTCCCATCACACACAGCACTCTCACTCCCATCACACACAGCACTCTCACACCCATCACTCTCACTCCCATCACACACAGCACTCTCACTCCCATCACACACAGCACTCTCACACCCATCACTCTCACTCCCATCACACACTGCACTCTCACTCCCATCACAGCACTTTCACACACAGCACTCTCACTCCCATCACACACAGCACTCTCACACCCATCACAGCACTTTCACACACAGCACTCTCACACCCATCACACACAGCACTCTCACACCCATCACACACAGCACTCTCACACCCATCACAGCACTTTCACACACAGCACTCTCACTCCCATCACACACAGCACTCTCACACCCATCACACACAGAACTCTCACACACATCACACTCAGCACTCACACACATCATCCACAGCACTATCACACTCGGCACTCTCACACACATCACATTTAGGACTCACACACACATCACACTCAGCACTATCACAAAACACATCATACACAGCACTCTCACACCCATCACACACAGCACTCTCACACCCATCATAGCACTTTCACACACAGCACTCTCACTCCCATCACACACAGCACTCTCACACCCATCACAGCACTTTCACACACAGCACTCTCACACCCATCACACACAGAACTCTCACACACATCACACTCAGCACTCACACACATCATCCACAGCACTATCACACTCGGCACTCTCACACACATCACATTTAGGACTCACACACACATCACACTCAGCACTATCACAAAACACATCATACACAGCACTCTCACACACATCAGCACTCACGCACATCATCCACAGCACTATCACACTCGGCACTCTCACACACATCATATTTAGGACTCACACACACATCACACTCAGCACTATCACAAAACACATCATACACAGCACTCTCACACACAGCACTCTCACACATCATACACAGCACTATCACACTCGGCACCCTCACACACATCACCCTCAGCACTCACACACATCATCCACAGCACTCACACACATCATCCACAGCACTATCACACTCAGCACTCTCACACACATCACACTCAGGACTCACACACATCACACTCAGCACTATCACAAAACACATCATACACAGCACCCTCATACACAGCACCCTCACACACATCACACACAGCATCCATCATACACACATACTGCACCCCTCACATACACACCGAACCTCCCCAACACACTGCACCAAACACATACACAATACTTCCAAACATATATATATATATATATATATATATATATATATATATATGCACACACACACTACATTCCTGACATACACACTCTGGATACCCTATACACACACTAGATTCCTTGTAAGCAAACACATACTACACCCCTAAACACACACTCTCTACAAACACTACATCACATATACACACACACACACACACTATAGGCTGTATGCACACACTTGCTACATCCCCTATACACACATTCTCTACAGACCCTAGCCACATATGCATTACATTACACCACAAACACAACACGACTAAAACCGACCTTATTACACAATTATTATCACACCACAATCAGCTCACTCTATACACACACACACAATCCCACAAGCAGGCTCCAAACACAGCACAATACTCTTTCCTGGCATTTTTGTCTCCTGGTATCCATTTATAGAGACACCAGAGACAAGTTGCAAGGAAACACAGTGCAAGCATGTTATTAAATTTGCTTGCACTGTGCAGAACAAATACAGGGCTTTTTTCTCATGCTAGAGCTCTTTAGCAGAGCTCTGCGCATGGTCTGCCCTGCACTTTGAGAAGGGGGCGTGTTTGTCGTTAGTGACGACAAAACACACCCTCTCTGCCCCGCCCCTTCTTAGTGGGCCGCTGTGATAAAAAAAATGCCCGGGCCGAATTTTTATCCCAGTCCGGCCCTGCTTGATAGAAACAAGTGTCTGTGTGGACTTAGAGATAGGTTTTAACCTGGCATATACATATGTGTGCTTTAATCAGTCATCCAGGAAAGCTTTCTCTTACCTTGGATATGTCTCTGTCTTCAGGACTGTGGAATTCCAGCAGACTTTATACAGCCAGGATATCCATTATTAGCACTCTTTTTCACAATGCCTCCTTGCATTATTAGCACTATTTTGCACAATGCCTCCTTGCATTATCAGCAGTCTTTTGCACAATGCCTCCTTGCATGTATAAACTTACCTAAATGTTCACCACACAAACCTCCTAAATGTGACCTATTTGTTAGAAGGAAGTCTAATGTAAGAAGCTGAAAGAACAGAGACCCAGGTGCCTATACTAGTTTTAATCAAATTTACTAATGCACTTACCTGAACAGCTGCAGGCCTGTCTTTCAGCAGCAAAATGTGGATTTGAACAACTGACAGCCTAAACTGTTTAAACTATAGGCAGGGCTGGCACGTCCTATAGGAGACTTAGGCAGTCGTCTATATAGGAGTCCAATCTAATACAAGCTCTGGGTATGGGTTGCTGTTAGTTACAACCTCCATATACCGTATATACTCGAGTATAAGTCGACCCGAATATAAGTCGAGACCCCTAATTTTACCCCAAAAAACTGGGAAAACGTATTGTGACTAGGATATGTGTTTGTGAGGTGATATTGTATACTGGTGAGGTATACTTTTATCGTATTATGGGCCAGTTTTAGGTGTAGGTGGCAAAAAGAAGTAAATGCCAGCATGGTATCTAACGACCATGGGTTACTGATTTTGTATTCTGTGATGAACCTGTTGAAAATAGTAAGGGCTCGGTTATATGATTGCCTGGTGTTTGCAGAGAGTGCTGACTGTGCTAGCATTCTGCCGTGAGCCATGAGTGAATTTAGTCCAGGATGAGGTCCTGGAACAGCGGAGGATTGTATGGGTTTGTCTCGGCCGTGGGATGTTCTTGACGGAACACCTGAAAGTTAGAGCGAGACAGGGCATCAGCTGCGGTGTTGTGGTGGCCCGGTATTTGCTCGCATGTGAGGTGAAAGTGTAGTTTGGCTGCCCACCATACTAGTCTCCTGACTAACCTCATGAGGATCTGCCTTTATTGATTATATCGCAAGTAGTGTTGTCAGAGTAGCATTTTATGGTTTGTCCCTTCCAAATGTGTCCCCAGACTTTAGCAGCTGCCACTATTGGGTACACTCCAAAAGGGCTGATTTGGGGTTAAACAAGGGTAACGAAGCTGTCTCCACTGGCCATGTGCTTCTAAACCAACAGTCGCCAAAAATAGCTATGTACCCTGAGTGGGCTGCTGCGTCTGTCCATAACACTTGGAAAAATCTGTCCAAGGTGGAATGAACATATTTATACCATTCCACTGAGACAAGAATTGTCTCCACATAAGATAAGTCTGACCTAGCTTGTTGGTCTAGAGTGACTATGCTGAGGTCGTTGGGTAGATTGGGTAAGAGGCTGAGTAGCCTAGATATAAAAGCCCGTCCTTGTGGGATAATTCTCATAGCAAAGTTCAGAGAACCTTTGTTGAGGAACAACTCTATTTATGTCCTGATTGTCTGAACGTTGTCTGCGGGGAGACTAGCCTGCATGGAGACTGAGTCTAGGCATATACCCAGAAATGATAACCTGGTGACAGGTCCGATAGTTTTATCCAAGGCTACCGGAACTCCTAGGGTTGAAAATAGTGCAACAGTTTTCATAATGCTTAGTGTGATGGTCTTGTGTTTTTCTACAGTCAGGAAGTCATCTAGATAATGGATGATAACTGGACAGCCACCTATGTTTAACAACAGCTAGCATAGTGTTTCAGCGAACAAATCGAATAACTTTGGGCTGCTTTTTGCTCCAAAAGTTAGTCGGACAGCAAAATAGTATAAGCCCTTCCATTTTATTCCGTGCAGATGCCACAGTGACTGGCGTATTGGGAGCAGCTTGAAGGCATTGGAAATGTCCGTTTTCCCTAACCAGGCTGCAAATTAAATTCCCTGTACTTTTGGCCTGGGTTGTCAGGCATGTCCCTCAAATTGTAATTAATAAAATGACCTAATTATGTAACAGTATTACATAAATAAATACGTAGAATTATTATATATATACGTGTGTGTGTATATATATATATATATATATATATATATATATACATATATATATATATATATATATATGCATATAATTTTTTACAATTATTTTAATTTATATATAGGTGTGTATATATATATATATATATATAGTGATATATACGTATATATTTAGGTATATAGATATATATATTATTTCATTCTACATGTATTTTGATATCAGTATATATATATATATATTAATTTTAAAATACAGTGAGAACGAATTTACACACACACATATATTTTTTTATTTTTTAACATATTTACATATTTATTTAGTTTATATTATGTATAAATATATATATATATATATATATATATATATATATATAAAATGACAATTATATATATATTTAATCAATATCATTGTACGTGTATTTTGATAATAATATATATATAATTATATATATATTAATATTAAAATACACTTAGACAGTGTATGTGTATGTATGTATATGTACATATATATATATATATATATATATATACTTAGTAAATATATATATATATATATATGATCTAAGTATATATTTTATTTTAAACTGTAACTTTAACATCTATTTTATTATTTGCAGGCAGCAGGGGGAGTACCTGTCATTACAGGCACCCCCCCTGCTGGCATTGCTATGGACGGCTATGATCGTGAGGTCCTCGCAAGGCAGTCAGGCTACCTCTGGCAAGCACAAGAAATGCCACCCCACACCATTACTGACCCACTGCCAAACCGGTCATGCTGGAGGATGTTGCAGGCAGCAGAATGTTCTCCATGGCGTCTCCAGACTCTGTCACGTCTGTCACATGTGCTCAGTGTGAACCTGCTATTATCTGTGAAGAGCACAGGGCGCCAGTGGCAAATTTGCCAATCTTGGTGTTCTCTGGCAAATGCCAAACGTCCTGCACGGTGTTGTGCTGTAAGCACAACCCCCAGCTGTGGACATCGGCATTCATACCACCCTCATGGAGTCTGTTTCTGACCGTTTGAGCAGGCACATGCACATTTGTGGCCTGCTGGAGGTCATTTTACAGGGCTCAGGCAGTGCTCCTCCTGTTCTTCCTTGCACAAAGGCGGAAGTAGCAGTCCTGCTGCTGGGTTGTTGCCCTCCTACAGCCTACTCCACGTCTCCTAAAGTACTGGCCTGTCTCCTGCCTCCATGCTCTGGACACTACGCTGACAGACACAGCAAACCTTCTTGCCACAGCTCACATTGATGAGCTGCACTACCTGAGCCACTTGTGTGGGTTGTAGACTCCGTCTCATGCTACCACTAGAATGAAAGCACCGCCAGCATTCAAAAGTGACCAAAACATCAGCCAGGAAGCATAGGAACTGAGAAGTGGTCTGTGGTCACCACCTGCAGAACCACTCCTTTATTGGGGGTGTCTTGCTAATTGCCTATAATTTCCACCTGTTGTCTATCCCATTTGCACAACAGCATGTGAAATTGAGTGTCACTCAGTGTTGCTTCCTAAGTGGACAGTTTGATTTCACAGAAGTGTGATTGACTTGGAGTTACTTTGTGTTGTTTAAGTGTTCTCTTTATTTTTTTGAGCAGTGTATATATATATATATATATATTTATATATATATACATATATATATATATATATACATAGTGGGACCTCCGTTTACAAATGCCTTGATTAATTTTTTTGCAATACAAAGCAAGTTTCCCCAGGATGCATTGCACCTGGGAGGTTTATAGCGCCGCCCCTGCATGCTGGAGCCTGTGGGTAGCACGTAGCGTTGAGTGTGGAGGTGTTGGAGCGGCTTTTGCATCGAGTTTTGGAGCCATTCTGGAAATTGTTTGCAGTTTGTTTGGGGACTTTTTGGTGCATTTCTCAAGCTGTGGAAAGGTAGGGAGCTGAGCTTCATCGTTTGCATGCCTTTTATTGTGTGTTCTGCATTGTGGGTTGATTTCCATGCAAGCTCATTTTGACTTTTTTCTGACCTCCAGAACGGATTAATTGGTTTTCAATGCATTCCCATGGGAAACCGTGTTTCGGTTTACAAATTTTTCGCAATAAGAAACGTCCTGGAGAACGCATTAAATTCGTAAACCGAGGTCCCACTGTATAATATATATATATATATATATATATATATATATTATATTGTTTCATAGTTATGATTGTGGTAACATTCTGTCATCAAACTAATATGGTGACCAGGGGTCATGTGACCAAGTTCATGTAGATCTTTCTTACAGGGTGATAAGCTTTACCCTTTGATATGGTAATTGGGTAATTCAATACCTTTACAAGTCAGGAAAGAGAACCATTTCCCCCTATCCTCATTCCTCTCTGTTCCTTCTTGGCTGTGCTGCAGAGCAGATGTACAGACGCCATGTGCTAGCATGGTGAACCATGTTACACTCTGTTGCTTCCTTTTCTTCCTTGGTGGATGTGATGTTGAACTTGCAGCAGTGATCCATTACTAGATGTGAAGGCCTAACCGTGGGTGAGATCAAACGTGTGGGGAAGGGGATTACTATATAGATAGATAGATTTAAAAAGGGTTGTTGCTCCGTGGGTCTGGGCTGTGTGTTTGTGATACATTTATAGTATTGTGTTGTTGCCTTCTAATAAATACCTTTTAATTTAGACGAACCTTGTGTAATATATATATTCATTTGGTGATACACCACAATGATTATTGAAGACATCCACTACCTACTCTAATACGAGCCTACTCTGCCTTTTAGATATGGCTTGGCTATCACCATGGATACCTCGACCGAGGAACAGAGTTTACAAGCCCTCATTAATGTAGCAGTGGCCACATCTGTCAAGAAGGCACTAACACAGGCTAGATGCTAAAGACACAAATACGATTGAGGCTCCCCGATCTTACGATTCGGAAAACTCTGAGTCCTCAAAAGTGGGACACCCCCAGCCGCTCAATCGCCACTGGAAAGGGGACGGCCCTGAGCCTAAGATCAGCAAGGGTAAAACTCCGCCTTAAACAACCAGGTCCTAAGGAAAAGTTTTCTAACCATCCTACATTGTTGGAAGAAGAGGAAGAAGCCTTTCCAGCTCCTTCTTGGAGGTATTAGATGAATGGCAGGCAGATTACTCGGATTCTGATGAAGAGACTGGTTGTCCAGAAACGGCCTTGGGGACACCCAATTTACTCATGACATCCCATCTGCACTGCCAGTTCAGTCTGAAGGTACAGACACCTTCAAAGACACATTGGGCCAACCACTCTTCGACCTACGCAACATCAGACATCCATGATCCTCCGAATGGTCCCTACCAGCTCACTTGGCTCAATATATTCATTTTTGGATTCTAGACCGGGAGGTCCAAAAAAGATTACAGGCGAAATTCCACAGACCGTTCCTTCCAGATAAGGTCGCTATGACCCCGGAATTCGATGTGACGGTATATACGTACCTGGCCAGGACTGGGAGCGACCCCCCGTAAGGGAGTTGAACGCAGCTTGCGACTTGCGCAAGACAAACTATTGGATGTCTTGGAACCCCTGGCCAGAATATTAATGATGGCAGACGTAGCTCTCTCTCAGGAACTAACTTTAGAACCATCCACGATTAGGGACTGGGGTCTACGCTCCTTTGCCTGCTGGGCAACGCAAATGCGTCTTTATGTACGGAGCGAAGGAAATGGTGCTACTCCGCATTGACAGCAAACTGTCTGATCTGGGATCGAAAGAGCTTGGTCCTTAGGCCAACGGCCTGTTATTTGGAGAGCCTTTTATAAAAGAGCTACACAAACATATTAATCTCTACACTACGCTTAATAAAGCTCAATCTTCTATGAGGGGAGTATTTCACCAACAACCTTCACGCTTCTGGCCTACCAGCCACAGAAGATCCCACTCTCCTTCATTCTTACCAAGTTACCACCCACGTGGCTCCTTCAGTCATAGATCAGATTGTGGCAGAGGAAGTAGGGTCCGAGGGCGCATCAGACTACCTACAGGTGAAAAATGTTCCTCGGTACCTTTCTTATCGTTGTCATGCAGGCAGATTGTCTCATTGTTTCAACAGGTGGACGAGGAAGTCGTCAGACACTTGGGTTTTGAATACGGTAAGGGGTTACTCAATCGAGTTTCATTCTCCGCCTTACCAACCAGACCGTCCGTACCCTATGTCCACTTCAAAGGAACATCAGCTCCGATTGAACATGGAGCTTTGATCCCTACTAGCCAAAGGGGCGATACAACCTTCGGAAGATGACAGGGTATTTTTCTGTTCCGTTTTTCTGGTCCACAAGAAATCAGGGGAATTTCTCCCTGTCATAAATTTACGACGGCTGAACTCCTTCATTGTCTACAGACACTTTAAAATGGAAGTTATCCACCTCCTTCGAGACGTCCTCCACCCAGGGTTTACCCGTCTCGACCTAAAAGACGCATACCTGTGGATTCCTGTGGACGTGGAAAGCAGGCGCTTCCTTCATTACCTCTGGAAAGGCCGACCTTTCCAATTCACATGCCTTCCGTTCGGCCTCAGCTCAGCCCCATGGTGTTTCACCAAGCTCCTGAAACCGGTCATGGCACATCTACGAGCCAGGGGGATTCGCTGCATTATTAATCCAGACAATCTTTTACTTTTCTGCAACAATGTCTCCAGACTACGATCTCAGACACAATTTATGATCTTCTTACTAGAGTCCTTGGGTTTCGTGGTCAACCGAGAGTAATCTGCACTCCCTCCTTCCCACGATGTTCAGTTTTTGGGTTTCGAGATCGACTCTTCCAAGTGCATCCTCTGCCTCCCTCAATCAAAAATTTTGGCAATCCGGAAGGAACTCCGCAGAACGTTACATTTTGATCAGGTTCCCCTTTGAACGCTGGAATGGATTGTAGGTCTACTCTCAGCCTCAATACAGGCCATCTACCCAGGACCTTTGCATTATCAAGTCATGCAGCGCTTAAAAGCGCAGTTTCTTCAGCTTCAACCCTCATACGACCAAATGGTTCCCTTAACAGCAGAAGTCCAAGAAGAACTTCGATGGTGGCTTCTCCACATGTCGGCGTGGAATGGAAAAGCAATCTTCGGTCCCACCCCAGACTTCATTATAGGGGCTTCTGGCTCAACAGCCCACACGGGAGGCCCTTGGGCATCAGCAGAGAACATATTTCATATCAACTATCTAGAGTTGATTTGCGGGATCGTTCACTATACGCAGTTTGGCCAAACATCTCTCGAACTGTTGCATACTGTTGAGACTGGACAACATCTCTGTGGTGTCCGGTCAAGAGTGGTGCCCGGTCACGAGTGCTTTCAGAAGTAACAAAAGATATTGACAGTATCTGTTTCCAACGCAATTTTACCCTTCAGGCAGAATACCTTCCCGGAGTGGCGAACCTCACGGCGGATTGGTTCTCCAAACATTGGAGAGATTTTGGCTTAGTTACTATTATATATTACTCACATGTCAATACTATATGCCAGAACTTATAGTCCATACATTGCCAACGGTCGGCAGCACATTTAGGTGGCACTTACCAATCCACCTCTGAAACTTCCAATAGTATCCAGCATTCATACGCTTGTAGGCTATAATGTTATATATGCAGGACTGCATTACCATCGATAGGCATTATATTTTTTGCTAAATTCAGCAATCATATGTTAGGACCTGCAGTCTTCATACCGATAACCGCAGACAGTTTTTCGAGCCATATGTCTAGACTTATAACTTCTTTATCGTTATTTTAGCTTTTAGCAGAGGTATTTTTTGAGATCTTCGGAAATATTTGGCAACCACATGCTTGCATTACACATTACCCTTACTTATCTTGCCAATATAGACTACCCTCCTATACTCCACTCTCTCCCCTATTATTATGGCTATTATTAGCTCACGTTTTTCCCAAGCAGCACAGATGTGTGCTGTTGCTCATCACTCTTATACTATTTAAGACATTAGAGTTAACCTCGCAGATCAGTATACTGCTTTAACATATTTTCTTTTTGATACATTCATTGAATCTTATATCATTTTATTGATACATGTATCCTAATTAAATTAGTACTGTGTCTTTTTTGTTTTTATTTTCTCACTTTGTATTTTGATTCAGCACGTTTGGGTTATTATTTTTATTTTTATGATACTATTAAGCATACAATAAATTATTTTTAGTTTTTTGACCTTTGGTCTTTTTAACTCGCGCCTCAGATTTTCATACACTTTTTGTTTATCATGTAGTACAGGCACGTTTTTCCCTCCTTTTTTAGGCATACTATTTTCAAGCTTATTGTCCGTGTCCCTACACATCTCCCACCTGAGAGGACCATTCAGAATTGATCTCTTTGCGTCCCGCACGAACTACCAGGTTCCCAGATTCTTCAGCTGGCTTCTAGACCGAGAATGTTCAGCGGTGGACGCTTTTCTCCGGGAGTGGCCAGTACACAGAGCTTATGCTTTCCCTCCTTTTGCGATGATCTCCAGACAGCAGGTCAAACTGATATTACTGACTCCATTGTGGCAGGGCCATGCTTGGTTCCTGGATCTCTTAGACCTCTCCTGCCAGGACCCACTCCTTCCAGTGTTTCTGAACTCACAGGGGTCACCCTCACCTCGTGTATTAGACAGCCGTCTTCACTTGGTGGCTTGGACTCTTTCAGGGGTACCTATCAGGGGAGGACTATCGCAGACAACTAAGAACCTCTTCTGGGACTCGTGGGCCCCTGGAACTTGAAGATGCTATCTTACTGCCTGGAAATCTTGGTGTACTTGGTGTATGGAACAGGATTCCGATCCCCTCATGGCTCCTCTTCCCTTTATCCTGAATTACCTTTCTCACCTGTTTTATTTGGTATACTCTATCGACCTGGTACGTTCAGCCATTTCGGTGGCACATGTCCCACTACAGGGCTCTCCGATCGGGCAGGACCCCCTGGTATGCAGACTACTTAGAGGCATCAAGCTGGCTTGACCTCCTGCACCTAAATATACTCACCTCTGGGATGTGAATATAATCCTCAAATTTCTACTGGATTGGCCCAAAAACGAAAATCTTCCCCTTCGCCAGCTATCAGCAAAGATTACGCTACTATTATGTCTGGTCTCCTTTCGCCAAGTATCAGATGTTAGAGCTTTAGACTGCGATGGATTCACCTTCTCGCCAGAAGGAGTTTCATTCTCCATCTCCAGACGCACAAAATCGGGATTTGTCCACGGTCTTTTACCTGTACTTCAGGAACTTCCCGAAACTCTGTGTGGCTTCGGCCCTCTCAAGATACGCTGATGTTACCTCATCTTACGTTCCGCCCGCAGAGGTCAATTCCTGATTTCCTATGTCCGCCCTCACGGCCCCGTCTCTTCTACCTCGTTGGATCAGATGGGTACTCTCCCTGGCGGGTATCGATCCCTCATTCAGAGCCCATTCAGTCAGAAGGGCTGCGGCTTTGGGAGTCTTCAGTGCGGGTGCATCCCTCCAGGACATCCTCCGTTCTGCAGATTGGTCTAGAGAACGGACCTTTCGTCATTTCTATTTCCAGCCATCATCCCATGCTTCTCTCGCTTTATTGTCCGAGCGTTAAAACCGCAAAATATGAAGCCTCCTGTCATGTAATAAAATTGTAGATTATGTTAGCTTTAGTGTACCTATAATCCTAATTTTATTAATGACAGGAGGCGAATATTTTCCCACCGGGGTTCTTTTCCCAGGCCCAGTTGTTTTCTACCCAGGTAAATCAGTAGACACACTCATAGATGTTCTCAATTGGTTCTTCTCCACTTGATTGTTTTAGGTTAATGGTTGCTTGTTTCCTTGCATTGATTTATGATCCAACTGTTTTCTTCATCTGGGGATTTTAAATTGATAATTAGGAGCCACAGTCTACTATGAATGTTATGGACCGGTATCTCTATCCGGGTTTGCATGTTTTTAGTAGTCTACTTCATAAGATTATTCCCTATTTTTCGACTCTGCTCTCTCATTTCAGTTTAAAGTTGACATCAGTTGCCAAGCTTGAAGGCCTCAGTTCCAGTTTAGATTAATCTCATTGTCTTGGTCGGTTATCTTCATTGGTTATTCTGTTCTGGATGAATTCGCAGCCTGAAAGAGGGGGTGTGGCTTAGAGAGCAGAGTCTTATACTGTATTACTCGTTTTGATTGGTTCTCTCTGTTTCTATGTTAAACTGTGCTCCTGTGGAGCTTAAAGAGAGACTTAAGCAACATATTTGCCTCCTGTCATTAATAAAATTAAGATTATAGGTACACTAAAGCTAACAATCTACAATTAGTTTTTGTTTTATGAAAGCAGAAATATTACAAGGCCACTAACACTTTTATTTTACTTCAATTTATAGTTTTTAGTGCTGTTCACTTATATTAATCAAGGGTGAAATCCCAGCTCACAAGAAATCTAACAAGCTGACACCTGAAAGAAAAAAAAAGAAAAAACATTGTCATTGCAAAACCCTAGTTTTACCTAATTTAAAGGGTTCTGTGTATTGTAAATGCATGCATTATTCTTTACAATATACCACTCAGCAACTCACAACTCAATGTAATTCACAATGGTTTTTAATGTTTTGTTTTTCAAATACCAAATTGGGATTCATGATTCCTGAAGTCTAAGTTAAGGAAATGACATGTTTTCGTTTCTAGCACACTACCCACTTTTTACTTTAAATTGAACTAACGTATGTAACATCCTTGATTGGATCAATGAAATAGTTAATGCTTTGCACAGTGCAAAGGTCATCTATTATTAAACAAGGTGTGGTTATCAGGTCTCAGACATGAATGACTAGAGCACAGTTAACACCTGATGCCTTTGATATCAGCTGTCACATGTTGAAACTTGTCACATGTTTAGAATGAATTACGTAAGTGCCCCGCCTAATCTGGCATATTGGAAATCTCTTTGTTTCTAGAATATAACACAGTGAAAGAGAAGCTACGAAAGCTGACTAAAGTTTGATGATGTTCATAGCCATTGATATGACTTTTACATCTTATTGGAGCTATATTAAAATATATAGAGTCAGTATGGGCTATTCACTAAAGCACAAATACGTCCAGTCTGGATTATCAGGAAAAAAAAGTCAGTACAATCTGAGAACATTTAGATCACATACCTCTCTACTGTTCCTATTTTAGGAGGACTAGTCCATATTTTGGGCTCAAATCCCTCTGTCCTTCTTTTCTGTCTTAATGTCCCTCTTTTCCAGAACTCCATATTGTTGGTGTGTCTGAGTGCATAACAGATCTCCACAACAATAATACTCATAGTAATGTGTCTTTAAACTACAGTAAATATGTTTAGCAACCAGTCTGTGTAAATAACATACATTGTTCTTGTTCTTAATTACATTTTGGTTGGATAAATTGTTATACGTAAGCAGAGGTGGCTCTAGACTTTATGAGGGGTTGCATTGTATGTATATAAGGAGCTGTAGTTGTAGCTGGATACAGATAGCTAGTCTCTGCAGTCATTGTTCAGAGGCTTGCAGTGTCCTTGTGTGTGAATGCACGTCTCTGTGAGCATATGTATGTTTGTTACTAGGACCATATGTGTGTGAGGTAGCTGCTTGCAGTATGTTATGTGGGTGGTGACAGTGTTGGGGGGCAGTGTGTGTGGAGGCAGTGTTTAGTGACCAGCCTCCCCACATGGAAAAAACTTTTTTTCTGCTATTGCCCTGTGGTCTCACTACCTGGTGGTCCAGTTGACTAGCTCTCTGGTCTGCAGTTTTGCTAGGTGCAGAGCTGCATCCCATGTGATAGAGGTCTTGTGAACTCGGACAATCAGAGCGTTGCTGTGGGTTACCACGGCAACTCTCTGATTGGCAGAGCACATGAGACCTCTATGACATGGTCTGCAGCTCTGCACTCAGCAGTACTGCAGACCAGAAGCACATGGCTATCTCCACATAGGCAGACTGAGTGGAGTGGCCTCACACCTTCCAGCATACCAGGCCAAGCCCGCCTCTAACCACACTTCCACACACAATCCAAAAATTAAAGTGTCCCTCTGTTTCCATTTCAAATGTTAGGATGTGCATGGATTACAAAATCCAGATATTGTTCTCAAGATATATCAATATTCAGATGTTGCAGTACAGACTCCAAATTAGCTTGAATGCAGATCAGGACGGGTGACGGACGACGAGGTCCGTCATCCGGGTGACGGACCTCGGTAAAATTAAACCCAGATCGTTAATGGTGCTCCGGTCTGCCTCTGTATTAGAGGCAGACCGGGAGCACCAGATCGGGCTGTCCCAGCACATGTGCTCGCTCTGACAGCATGTCAGAGCGTGCACATGTGCTGTGTATACTCACCTTCCGCCTCCCTGCACCTCCGGGTTCACTGTGAAGTGCTGATCCTGCCCCTTGTGTAAAAAAATAAATAAAGTTTTAATAAAATCCCACGCCCCTTTACCCATTTTAATAAAAAATTAACCCCTTCCCTGCCAATTGATCACTGACTACAGTGATCAATTGGCAGGGATTACATTTTACTGTCATCTGATTTCTTTTTTTTAAACCCTGAGGGTTAATTATTTTGGGAGTTAGGCTAACTAGGGGTTAACGTTAAAAAAAGTTTTAAAATAAGCTTTAAAAAGTTAAAAATTACTTTTAAAAAAAAGTTTAAGTAAAAAATAAAAAAGACACCCCCCTTTACCCAGTCCAAATAAAAATGAACCCCTTCCCTGCCAGTCGATCACTGCCTTCAGTGATCAAAATACAGATCACAGGATTAACTTGTATTTATTTATTAACTCTCAGGGGTTCAATTTATTTAATTAATTATTTTAAATATTTTATAATTATATATTTTGCTAGCTGGGGTGGGTGGGAGTTATGGGACAATGGGGAATTTACGGTTAGTGCTGCTTACTGCTAGTTAGGGGTTAACGGTAAAAAAAAGCTTAGAAAAATGTTAAATCTGTAAAAAAAAAAGTTTTAAGAAAGTTTAGGAAAGTTTAAAAAAAATAATAAGCAAAACAAAAGTTTAAAAACTAGTTTTAAAAAGTTTAAAAGTTTAAAAAAGTAAAAAAATACATAAAAAAATACTCGTTACCACTACACCTGGAACAAACTATGAGAGAAAAAATGATCCCACGCTAAGGTTCAAAATATGCCTTTTGAATTACCCCAGGGTGTATTCTTTAATAAATAGTATGTGTTTGGGGGGAAGTTTCAATAACCAACCATCTAAACTACTCAAAAATGGAACATGGACACAGCGTAAAACTTCAAAGTTAGAAAAAAACTGAATGGCTGTGTCTCAAATGTGCCCCTTCAACATCCACATATACCTGGCAAAGGCACATACAGGGGTATTGCTATACTCAGATGACATAGCTGAGCAACATATGAAGTATTATGCAGTCGTAGCACACATAAGGTTTGCAAAATATACTGTGCGAACTCACTTTGTGTGTCAAAAAGGCAGAAATAACGCTTATTACCACTACACTTGGTACAAGCTAACGGAAAAATGATCCCACGCTAAGGTTTAAAATATGCCTTTTGAAATACCCTGGGATGTCTTCTTTAAGAAATGGTATGGCTTTATGGGGTATTTGGATTATATATCCTGGTAAAATACTATAAAATGGGACATGGGCAAAGCGCAAAAATGTAAAGTTTGAATAAAATGGAATGTCCCAAATGTGCCCCTTCAATGTCCACATATACCTGGCAAAGGTACATACGGGGGTATTGCTGTACTCAGCCGACATAGCTGAGCAACATATGAAGTATTATACAGTCGTAGCACACATAAGGTTTGCTAAATATACTGTGCAAACTCACTTTGTGTGTCAAAAAGGCAGAGAAAAAATGCTTATTACCACTACACTTGGTACAAGCTAGCGGAAAAATGATCCCACGCTAAGGTTCAAAATATGCCTTTTGAAATACCCTGGGATGTGTTCTTTATGAAATGGTATGCCTCTATGGTGTAGTTGTAATATGTAGCCTGCTCAAGTGCTCCAACGTGGAACACAGACACATCAAAACCCTCCATGAAAATTCACACTTAAAAACGTAAACGTGTCACGTCTCTTTTACAGCATTGTAACTTCACAAAATCGTGCCAAAGACATACAATGGGGGTGTCATTTTACTCATAAGACTTAGCTGAGCATAATTTGGGGGGTTTGAACTCTTAGTGGCACATATGAAATATACAAAATGCCCAGCAAAAATTTAATCCGTATGTAAAAAATGCCCCAAATAATTTTTTACCACATACCTTGGCATATATTGGTGAAAAAATGGGGGCATGTTAAGGCACAATATGCACCATATGAGATACCCTGGAGTGTCTACTTTTACAAATGGTAGGCCTTTGCGTTTTTTTTTTTTGAACAGTCAAACTGTTATAATACCCCAAATGGAAGCATTGGCTCATTAAATCCGTCTCTCAAAATTTTACTGTGAATACTGAAAAGGACAGGTCTCATATATGGCACTGTAGCTTCACGAAATAGTGCCAAAGACATACAAAGGGGGTGTCATTTTACTCAGCAGGTGTAACTGAACACAAAATAAAACTTTGTACAGGAATAGCAGACACCAACTTTACAAAATACACATAAGAAGTTGTTTGTTGTAAGTTTGTGTGCCAAAAAACAATATTTAGCAGAGGTTGGCGGTGAAATGACTACGTAGAAAGTGTCAAAACAACCTTAGGTAAATAGCCTGTCTACTTTATTTAAATATATACTTTTGTGTGGCAATTTTGTTTTCTTTTATGGCTATTAAGCTTACAAGACAAACATACCAAATTCTAAAATTGCTCCACATTAAAGTTTATTTTACTCCTTGTGCTTTGTGACCTGTAACTACCAAAAAAAACTGAAAATCCCAGACACATTATATATTCTGTAAATCAGAACAACTAAATGAATTTATTTTTAATTGCTTTCTTTAACCTGCACTAATTATGCACACATTATTGCAAAAACTGTAAAAAAAAATATTTATTTATTTTGCATTTTTCTGTATTTTTTTTCTTAAATTCTTTATTTTCCTTGTGCATGTGAAGACAGTTAACATTTTGTCTTGCGTTGCCACAACAGCATTAGCAAGCCGATTAGGAACAATGGATTTGACATGGCATGCGATTTGACAGCACATTTTTATATTAGTATCAGGCTTACGCTGGTACGGTTATGTCTAAACAAGGTATACAACTTTAAACTAAAGGTTATGGTAATTCAAGCTTAGTCACAGGTACGGTTGATTATAAGTAAGGGTGCACCGAAATTCCGGCGGCCGAAAGTATCGGCCGAAAATGGACCTAATCCATTTCGGACGATATTGGCACATATCTGCAGAAAATAGGGCGTTGGGAATTGTCACCCACCCAGTAGCTCACCATCCGCCCTGGTACCGCTGTGAGAAGACCGCACACTGCCGCCGCGCAACCTTCTAACCGGAAGTGCCGTGAGAGCAGTGGGGCAGCCTGCTGTAAAACTACCCACATCACCTGCGGTAAGTAATTATATTTAATAAAATGAATTACCGAGATTCACTAAGAATCCCCAATCCTAGGGTATTGTAGGAAGCCATCCACTGACACAGCTGACTTCTGGTTCTCCTAGATAGGGACAAGCACCAGCGTTTTCAAAGCCTCTCTCCAAGATGGCTGTCGCAATCTTCTCTATCGGCCTTTTCTCCTCTCTGTACTTCTGAATTCTGTTTATATATTAATTAATGTGACCCACTCTTACATTTATTTTAGTGTTTTCTCTTTTTTTTTCTATTGCTATTTGCTATTAAGTGATGATTGCCCTGCTGTACAGGAGGCTAATTGTGTCTTAGCCTCCAGAAAGATAAAGTGTATTGCTCTAACAATTTTCGCGCCCATCCGACATTTTGCCATTTCTGAAAATAGTGCCATGAGTCTGACTAGTCCTTGCACTCAGACTCAAATGTAAATGTAATTAATAAAATATTATATTATAATTTAATTATATGTAGCCGGGTGACACCAGGGTGATTCCTATCTAGACCATTTTGATTGAATAAAGAAATACACTTTAAGAAACCTATCCTGCTGCAAACATATCCACATCCATTTATTAATTATATTCTGCACGTGCCAATCTGCCCAAAGTGCTTTCTTCAAGTCCCTAGTCCACATTTCTAAATCTTTATTATTAATAAATATTATTATATTAATATATTATGATTATTGGTGTGTCATTTATAGAAAAAATTAGCTATTCCAGGAGCTAGTCAGATTGAAATATATAGAAAACTCAGGTGAAACAACCAGAGTTTTATATATATTTGAATTGCCAGCTGATATTTATTGAATTTTTATTTCAATCTGACTAGCTCCTGAAATAGCAATTTTTTTTTTTCTTTAAATGACATACCAAGGCAATAATGCACTAATACCTGGCTAATACCTAATGCACTTATGATATTTTAAAGGTCTATTACCCCATCAATTTAGTATTTTTTTTTGGGTGGCATTGTGTGTATAATATCTATGTATCTGTTTATATATTTTAAGTCACTTTCCTTTTTTTTTTTTTTATCTATAGCTGAGGCATAGTCCTCTTTTAGTGACTTTACAATGTCAGCGGTTTGGAAATATTTCAAAGTTTCTGATAAAGACACCAAAGTTGCTTGTAGTTTTTCATATTTGATTTATTAAATTCATGAAAAAGAATTATATTAATAAAATCATAGAAAAAAAAAGTATTTTAAAAGTATTTGGGCAAAAAGGCAGTTGCGGTTTCGGTTTCGGTTTTCGGTCAAGGGCATCCTGAATTTTCGGTTTCGGTTTCGGCCCTGAATTTTCATTTCGGTGCACCCCTAAGCATTTGTAGCAAAATTACTAAAACAAGCTAAATACAAACTGATTAATGATGTCTGTGGTAGTGGTGCTCGTTTGCCGGCTTAAACTGTGAAGCATATTGTGCTCCTGAGGGGTATAAGAGAGAGTAAAGATATCCACACAGGTTGTCAGCATTACACATTGTCTAGGGTGAGTGAAGGCATGTAGAAATAAGTGGGTCGGTAGTGTCTAGCTGTTAGGTTGAGGAACTATCCTGTTTTCAGTATGCTCAGCTGTATGTAATAGTAACACTCATCAAACAGCCTGCAAGATGAATTTCCCAGTGCGGTCTGCTTCAATTCTAAGTCTCAGGTACGTTTATTTAAAACAGATTTAGGGTCTTGTGTCTAAACATATGTTGGTATGTATGCTAGGCAAGGTACATCAGGCTTAATAATGCTAAAAAGGGGAAGATTATGAGTAGACATGCTATGTTAACACTGGGAGATCCAACAGCATGGTAGTGGCATGCATAAAAGTGACAATGAACATGAGGGCTGGACTTGAGCCCACAAGTGCACACCGACCAGGAGCTAAATCTGCTAGGCCTAGTAAACGGTGCCATATAAAGACTAGCAAGCTTATAAAACAGATAAAACAGATTGACTGTAACGTTGTGTTGCTGGGCATTTATCAGTTAATACAATTGTGAACACACATTAAGTCCTGCTCTGTGACCAGGAGGGTGGGATAAAGGCATCTTCTTCCAATACCATTGTTATGATCTCACGGTAGTCCATTCCCTGGCCCTTCAAGGTGTCTCCCATGGTAGTCTCACCAGGTGTATTGATGCTGACAGTACTGGGGGATATGTTCCAGTGACTCTCTGCATGGGTTGGAGACCGCATAGGTGAGAGTCTCTGGATGTGCTGCATGAGTCAGCCGATGCCCCTTCTGGAGGCTGGGTTTCCAGGTGCTGCGTGTGGATACTGCTTTCCCGTGTTGCAGGCAAGCTGCCAGTCAGGCCTCTTTGATGGTGTGTACCCGTCCTGTTCCTGCTGAGGCCACTTTACTGCCGGGGAGTCATTGCGAGACGGGGGCCGGCTCCAGCGTCTCTCTTCGGTATGTCTCCTGTCCTGCTTCCTCTGCCAGTTGTTTGTGTGGCCTTTTGAGGGAACAGTTGGTCGGCGCCGTTCGGGAGCCGCTCTGCGGAGTCTACTCCTGCCTAGACTCCACAGGATCGCTGGGCGGATCCAAGCCTCCACCTCCCTCATCGCCCTCCTGAATGTCCATTTCAGGGCATGAAGCCTGGCCCAGAGAGTGGCGCGGATCTGTTCGTGGAACTCCCATGTGTGTTTGGGAGGCTTGATTTGCAAGCGTGGTTAGGTTGGCTGTGTGTGGGCTCGGACATGCCCGTCTTGCTTGGGGTGCCATCGCTTGGCCATGCTTTGTTGCGGGGGTATCCGCCCCCATCGAGGACCGGATATCCCCCGCCAGTCCAGAGGGGGGGTAGCAGGGCTATGCTTGTGTGCAGGACCCGTGCCGAGAGATCGTCCGCTTCTCTCAGGCCTCGGGCTCCGCTCCACCGCAGGCCGCATGTTCGGCCCGGGCCATTCCACCTTACTTCAGTACCGGACTGGTATCCTTCTGCTTCTCTCGTTTTCCTGAGATTGTTTCCGGTCACCTCGTTCTACCAGCATTAACGGGCCGGTTGGCAGTTGCGTGTTTGTATGTGGTACCGCTGGAGCTCTTAGATTGTACGCCCGGCCATCTTGGCTGTCAGGCCCCGCCCCCTTTTTCTGTATTTTTTTGATAATAAATAAGCATTTATTTATAACAGTATATAATATGTGTCGGTGCAATAAACGAGAGAGATTAAAATTGCAGTTGAACGCAAACAGCAAGAAAATGCAAAAATTGCTTGTGTCATTAAGTGTAAGACAAGCTTCTGAAGCTGTGTCCTTAAGGGGTTAAACTATCTAGATACCTAATGGTCAGATGCAGAAACAAACAATGAAAATACACAACCAAATGCTTTCTGAAAATTTAGTTTTGAATAAAAGCTAAGCTACCATTAACACAACTTTAAAAGATAACTTAATGGGACAAAGAGGCAACTGTCATAAAATTTTCACTTTTTATTTTTTAAAAGTATATTATATATATATTTTTATTTATTATTCATCTTTATTAATTTTCATGTTCATTACATAGAGCAATCCAATAATAGATCGCTGAGATGTATCAGTTTACATTTATCTCATATAATACTGAAGCATGTAGTAACAACATTAAAAAAAGGAAGAAACTAGAAAAGACAAAAACATATTGTACATTACATACCAAATTTCCAGTGAAGTGCGGTGGGGGTGAGACCTATCTTATCAGATATTTCAGCTAGAAAGCAACAGAGCATGGGTCTAGAGAAAGTATTAATTTGTGTTACCCGGAATGTCAATTAAAGGAAGCCAAAACAGCACCAAGACAAAAGAGAGGCAACAAATACCAACTATACATAACTTCATATTGCTGTAAACACTGTCTTTTCAGAGAAAATGTAGTGTTTACATTACAGCCTAGTAATAACTTCACTGGCCACTCATCAGATGGCTGTTAGCGATCCTTCCTGGGTCATGGCTGCCTAAAATGTATCCAAACATTCAGTGTCTCCTCCCTCTGCATGCAGACACTGAACTTGCCTCATAGAGATTCATTGATTCAGTTCATCTCTATGAGGTGATGCTGATTGGCCAGGGCTGTGTTTGAATCATGCTGGCTCTGCCCCTGATCTGCCTCTTTGTCAGTCTCAGCCAATCCTATGGGGAAGCATTGTGCTTGGATCAGACTACCACTTCTGATGATGCCAGCAGGTCTAAAAGAAACCGGGACAAAAAGCAAGCTTGAATACAAGTAAGATTTTTACTATATTTATGGAGGCATCAGGGGGCTAGATGGTGGTTTTAACACTATAGGGTCAGGAATACGTTTGTGTTCCTGACTCTAGTGATACTTTAAGATCCCTCTCCCATTGTCTCTTCTGAAAGGTAGTCTCCACATGAATTAGTTCAATAGCTTTGGTTAAAGTCTTTGGAACTGTTTTATTGCAGAAGATCTTTTTTAATACCTTAGTGAGATTAGAGCTAATTTGTATAAGTTAGTTTTGCTTGACTCTAAGATATGATCTGTTTGATGAATTCCCAATATTTTCTAGCTAGTTAAAGGAACACTATAGGGTCAGGAAAACAAACACGCTCACCCCCCCCCCCCCCCCCCCGTCACACACACACACACTTGTCTCCCTAAATAAAGTAAAATCTTACTTGTATGCAAGTCTGCAGCTGGTGCCTCTACCCCTGAACTGCCTCTATCGGCTGACATTATCAGAACAAATGCAAACTGTAGTTGTTCTGGTGACTATAGTGTCCCTTTACAAATAAATCTATATTTTGTTATGACTGATATACTTGAAAAATCCAATACAGCACTTTTGTATGTAAGAAGTCCTCTTAAGTAGTGATGTCGCAAACACAAAATTTTCAATGGGCAGGCGAATTTTAAAACCCACAGGGACTCTTTCTGGCCACAATAATGATGGAAAAGTTGTTTCAAGGGGACTAACACCTGGACTGTGGCATGCCGGAGGGCAGAACTCCCATGGCAAAACTCCCATGGAAAATTACACAGTTGATGCAGAGTCTGGTTTTAATCCATAAAGGGAATAAATCACCTAACATTCCTAAATCACAATGGATATGGATTGACACCTGACATATGACATATTGACACCTTGACATATGGATTGACACCTGTCCTCAGAGACCCTGATACACACTGACACAGAGCAGAATAGGGACTGTTCCCCCTACATAGGGTCACTTGGCAGATATGGATTGTCACCTATCCTAAGGATCCCTGATACACACTGACACAGAGCAGAATAGGGACTGTTCCCCCTACATAGGGTCACTTGGCAGATGTGGATTAACACCTATCCTAAGGATCCCTGATACACACTGACACAGAGCAGAATAGGGACTGTTCCCCCTACATAGGGTCACTTGGCAGATATGGATTGACACCTATCCTAAGGATCCCTGATACACACTGACACAGAGCAGAATAGGGACTGTTCCCCCTACATAGGGTCACTTGGCAGATATGGATTGACACCTGTCCTCAGGGACCCTGATACACACTGACAAAGAGCAGAATAGGGACTGTTCCCCCTACATAGGGTCACTTGGCAGATATGGATTGACACCTATCCTAAGGATCCCTGATACACACTGACACAGAGCAGAATAGGGACTGTTCCCCCTACATAGGGTCACTTGGCAGATATGGATTGACACCTGTCCTCAGGGACCCTGATACACACTGGGGGGGGACCTACTGTCCTCCCCCCGCCCCCACCCCTGCATGGTGGGTGGGGGCCATAAAAATAATGAGGGGGGGACCTACTGTCCTCCCCCCGGCCCCCACCCCTGCGCAGTGGGTGGGGGCCATGAAAATAATGAGGGGGGACCTACTGTCCTCCCCCCTAGCCCCCACCCGTGCGGTGGGTGTGGGCCATAAATCACGATGTGGGGAGGACCTATTGTCCTCCCCCCGCCCCCACCCCTGCGGGGTTTGTGGGGGCCATAAAAATAATGAGGGGGGGACCTACTGTCCTCCCCCCGGCCCCCACCCCTGAGCGGTGGGTGGGGGCCCTAAAAAAAAAAATAAGGGGGGACCTACTGTCCCCCCCCCCAGCCCCCACCCCTGAGTAGTGGGTTAGGGCCCTAAATAAAAAATTTCCCCCAATCAAAGGTGACTAGGGGTCCCCAAGCCCCGAGTCATCCACCCCCCCCACCCCAAAAAAAGTTACCCTCTACCTACCACCCTCACCCTAAAAAATAGTGAAGGGGGAATAAAATAACTAACCTGTAAAGAAAAATTCCATTTGACGTCTTCTTTTTTCTAAAATCTTCTTTTTTCAGCCCCAAAAAAGGCCAAAAAAAAAGCCATAAGAACCGCCGCAATTTAAAAAAAAAACAGCGCAAAAAAAATAATCCATCTTCACCCATGGAGGGCTCCGCGCAGACTGAGCTCTGCAGGGTGGGGGAAGGCTTATGAAGCCTTGCCACGCCCTGCTATTAGGCTAAGAACACTCTGATTGGCTGGTTTAAGCCAATCAGAGTGCTCTTTGTCATTTTACACAGCGTGGGAAAATTCCAAAGAACTTTCCCACGTTGTGTAAAATGACACAGAGCACTCTGATTGGTTAGATTCCAAGCCCACCAATCACAGTGCTCTTTGTCATTTTACACAGCGTGGGAAAATTCTAAAGAACTTTCCCACGCTGTGTAAAATGACACAGAACACTCTGATTGGTTAGATTCCAAGCCCACCAATCAGAGTTCTCTTTGTCATTTTACACAGCGTGGGAAAATTCCAAAGAACTTTCCCACGCTGTGTAAAATGACACAGAACACTCTGATTGGTTAGATTCCAAGCCCACCAATCAGAGTTCTCTTTGTCATTTTACACAGCGTGGGAAAGTTCTTTGGAATTTTTCCAAGCTGTGTAAAATGACACAGAGCACTCTGATTGGTTAGATTCCAAGCCCACCAATCAGAGTGCTTGTTGTCATTTTACACAGAGTGGGAAAATTCCAAAGAACTTTCCCACGCTGTGTAAAATGACACAGAACACTCTGATTGGTTAGATTCCAAGCCCACCAATCAGAGTGTTCTTTGTAATTTTCCCACACTATGTAAAATGACAAAGAACTTTCCCACGCTGTGTAAAATGACACAGAGCACTCTGATTGGTTAGATTCCAAGCCCACCAATCAGAGTGCTCTTTGTCATTTTACACAGCGTGGGAAAATTCCAAAGAACTTTCCCACGCTGTGTAAAATGACACAGAACACTCTGATTGGTTAGATTTCAAGCCCACCAATCAGAGTTCTCTTTGTAATTTTACACAGCGTGTGAAAATTCCAACAAACTTTCCCACGTTGTGTAAAATGACACAGAGCACTGTGATTGGTGGGCTTGGAATCTAACCAATCAGAGTGCTCTGTGTCATTTTACACAGCGTGGGAAAGTTCTTTGGAATTTTCCCACGCTGTGTAAAATGAGAGAGCACTCTGATTGGCTTAAACCAGCCAGAGTGTTCTTAGCCTAATTGCAGGGCGTGGCAAGGCTTTATAAGCCTTCCCCCGCCCTGCAGAGCTCAGTCTGCGCGGAGCCCTCCATGGATGAAGATGGATTTTTTTTTTTGCGTCTGTTCTTATGGCTTTTTATTTGGCCTTTTTTGGGGCTGAAAAAAGAAGATTTTAGAAAAAGAAGACGTCAATTTTTCTTTACAGGTTAGTTATTTTATTCCCCCTTCACTATTTTTTAGGGTGAGGGGGGGGTAGGTAGGGGGTAACTTTTTTGGGGGTGGGGGGTGGGTGACTAGGGGCTTGGGGACCCCTAGTCACCTTTGATTGGGGGGGATTTTTATTTAGGGCCCCCACCCACCACTAAGGGGTGAGGGCTGGGGGGGGCAGTAGGTCCCCCCCCTTATTATTTTTTTGGCCCCCACCCACCGCGCAGGAGTGGGGGCCGGGGGGAGGACAGTAGGTCCCCCCTCATTATTTTGATGGCCCCCACCCACCGCGCAGGGGTGGGGGCCGGGGGGAGGACAGTAGGTCCCCCCTCATTATTTTTATGGCCCCCACCCACCGCGCTGGGGTGGGGGCCGGGGGGAGGACAGTAGGTCCCCCCCTCATTATTTTTATGGCCCTCACCCACCACGCAGGGGTGGGGGCGGGGGGAGGACAGTAGGTCCTCCCCCCATTGTGATTTATGGCCCCCACCCACCGCACAGGGGTGGGGGCCGGGGGAAGGACAGTAGGTCCCCCCCTCATTATTTTTATGGCCCCCACCCACCACGCAGGGGTGGGGGCCGGGGGGAGGACAGTAGGTCCCCCCCTCATTATTTTTATGGCCCCCACCCACCGCGCTGGGGTGGGGGCCGGGGGGAGGACAGTAGGTCCCCCCCTCATTATTTTTATGGCCCTCACCCACCACGCAGGGGTGGGGGCGGGGGGAGGACAGTAGGTCCTCCCCCCATTGTGATTTATGGCCCCCACCCACCGCACAGGGGTGGGGGCCGGGGGAAGGACAGTAGGTCCCCCCCTCATTATTTTTATGGCCCCCACCCACCACGCAGGGGTGGGGGTGGGGGAGGACAGTAGGTCCCCCCCCAGTGTGTATTAGGGTCCCTGAGGACCGGTGTCAATCCATATCTGCCAAGTGACCCTATGTAGGGGGAACAGTCCCTATTCTGCTCTGTGTCAGTGTGTATCAGGGATCCTTAGGATAGGTGTCAATCCATATCTGCCAAGTGACCCTATGTAGGGGGAACAGTCCCTATTCTGCTCTGTGTCAGTGTCTGGGAGGAGTATCTGCAGTAATACAGAGTGTCTGGAGGGAGTATCTGCAGTAACACAGGGTGTCTGGAGGGAGTATCTGCAGTAATGCAGGGTGTCTGGAGGGAGTATCTGCAGTAACACAGGGTGTCTGGAGGGAGTATCTGCAGTAACAGAGTGTCTGGAGGGAGTATCTGCAGAAACACAGAGTGTCTGGGGGGAGTATCTGCAGTAATACAGAGTGTCTGGGGGAGTATCTGCAGTAATACAGAGTGTCTGGGGGAGTATCTGCTTGTAACATTTATATGCACTGAAAAAAAAAATAATAAATTGAAAAAATAAAATAAAATGGTTGCAGCTTCCGAATGAATCTAAAATGGATGCTGTCCATTAGGTGGGAGGGTCTGCTAGGGAGGGTGTGCTGCTGATTGGCTGGAATGTGTCTGCTGACTGTGAGGTACAGGGTCAAAGTTTACTCAATGATAAAGAATAGGGGGCGGACAGAACATCGCATGTGTTCGCCCGCGGCGACGAACACGAACATGCTATGTTTGCCAGGAACTATTCGCCAGCGAACCGTTCGGGACATAACTACTCTTAAGTGACCACTATAGTGCCAGGAAAACAAACTATATAGTCGTTAGGTCCCCCCCCCCCCCACCCTCAGGGCCCCTCTCCCGCTAGGCTGAAGAAGTTAAAACCATTCAGCCACTTACCTTAATCCAGTGCCAGGCTCCCTCGGCGCTGCTGTCCTCTCCTCCCCCTCTGAAGTCAACTCCTGAGCTGAGCCAAATGCACATGTGCGGCCAGAGCCACGCGTGCATTCAAACTGCCCATGGGAAAGCTTTCCTATGGACATTCTGCATGCTTAATGCAATTTTCGCATTGAGCGTCGCGGAAGCGCCTCTAGCGGCTGTCAGGAAGACAGCCACTAGAGGTTGGATTAACACTGCAATGTAAACATAGCAGATTCCCTGAAACTGCTATGGTTACAGCTGCAGGGTTAAAACCTGGGGTACCTGGCACACAGACCACTTCATTGAGCCGAAGTGTTCTGGGTGACTATAGTGGTCCTTTAACCCCTTAAGGACCAAACTTCTGGAATAAAATGGAATCATGACATGTCCCACATGTCATGTGTCCTTAAGGGGTTAAACCTAAGCCAAGTAGAAATAACATGATGCAATATTTTGTTATTTTCTATAAAAGTGTTGTGAGCTCCAATTTTATACCAGCCTTCGCTAGAAGCTATACGAGTCTCCGTACTATGGATATGTGATCTCAAATTGGCTAGATACTGAAATCTAAAATTTTGATAATTTATTCCACCATCATTGGACCTTTGAGATAGGACTCTTTTGCTTATCCTAGGCTTTTTACCTCTTCATATAAAAGAGGAAAAAGTTGTCTGTAGTAGAGCTATCCAGCTATCTGAGACTTTTAGATACCGGTAAATCATTTGGAAAAGATAATTCCACTTTGGTAATATATAAGAATTTACTATGTGGATTCTCCCCCAACAAGATATCTTGAGATGCCTCTAGTCTTTTAGTAACTGATTTGTAAATTTAAGGTGATTCATGAAGTTATGAAAAGGGATTACAAAGAGATCCTCCCAACTATCAGTCCCTATACCCTAAAAGAAAGTTGTTCATAAATTTATGGCAACAAATTGCCAGTATAGAACATAAATGAAATATATGAAAAATAATACATTTTATTAACCCCTCTTAAGGAGAAAAATAATAAACAAATACTAATTGTAAAAGTGTATATACAGTGAAAGAGTATAAAATATAGGAATCATCTGTTGTGTGCTATGTATACAACACACCCTAAAAAAGCTCCTAAGTTGGCTACTGAGATACCAGTGTAAATTGTTGTTAGTAGTATATATGCAACAATGTCTCAGTAGCCAATGTCGCTATTGGTGTGTGTGAATGGAGACCAGAAAAAAAAAATCACTGATTTAAAGTCACCTCAGAAACTTGAGATGAATATAAGTGTCCCAATGGAATATATCACTAAGTAACCAGATTACTATGGGGGGTTTACCAGAATCAAGGATAACCTGGGGGTAGTAGAGTATAAGGGAAATGAAAGCGGCAATACAATCTGACTTAACAGAGTGGTAGTCGATACAGTAGTTCTATAATCCCAAAAGAACCCCTCAGCAAAAAACACCCCCTGTATAGTAGAGATGTAAGGATATATTGAGCATAGTCTAAATCCCTAATATTATGGATTATAGGATGTAAGTACAAAAAAAACTGTCAACCTATCATCAAATAATAACAGATAAGGATCTGAAATGATGAAAAAAAGCTCAGTATAGCGCCAGCCCCTAAGACTCTGTCACTTAGGATGCTCAGAGTATAGTAGTCTAATCTCTACTGATATACATTGGATACTGGATACTGGAACAGTATCCTGGATACTGTTGCCAAACAATGTTGTTGCTAAAGTAGCAAGAGAGCAGGATCAACAGGCTGGAAACTCAAGTCCTAGTGCGTAACATAACCCTCTCCTAATTTTATTTTTTTGTAAATCTTTCTTTTATTATGGCATATGCGTACAGAAGAGAAAGAGGAGGCATTGTGGGGTAACACGAGTATATGATAACAAGATGGTGAGCAATCAGGGCCGTCTTTAACGCGGGGCAAAAGGGGCAGCTGCCCCGGGCCCAGTTGCTCCTGGGGGGCCCAAGGCAGCTGCCTCTTGAGCCCCGCTGGCCACTGCCCACAAATTCCTTTCCCCCGATCTAATTCTTCACCTTCACTATGCGAGCGAGCGGCATTGCTGCATAGTGAAGGACTTACTTGTTGCTCCGCCTCCCGACCTCCCCTGCCCTTTGCGTGTGCCGCGCACTGTGACGTCACGCGGAGGCGGAGTCACGGCAACGCTAGGGTGAGCGTTGCCGTGACTCCGCCTCCTTCCCGAACTGCAGCGCGGCGCCTTCCGGAAATGCAGAGCGGCACCATTCTGAACGGCAGAGCGCGGCACCCACTCCAGCCTTGAGCCCAGCTGCCCAACTGATCCTGAGCCTGCTGGAGTCTTTAGAACTGTAAGTATTAAATTACAGTAATATAAATTGTTTTATGGAGGGGGAGGGGTGTTTAGAGGGGAGGGGGAGGGGTGGTGAGGGGCGTTTAGAGGGGAGGGGGAGGGGTGGTGAGGGGTGTTTAGAGGGGAGGGGGAGGGGTGGTGAGGGGCGTTTAGAGGGGAGGGGGAGGGGTGGTGAGGGGTGTTTAGAGGGGAGGGGGGAGGGGTGGTGAGGGGTGTTTAGTGGTGAGGGGTGTTTAGAGGGGGAGGGGTGGTGAGGGGTGTTTAGAGGGGAGGGGAGGGGGAGGGGGAGGGGTGGTGAGGGGTGTTTAGAGGGGAGGGGGAGGGGAGGGGTGGTGAGGGGTGTTTAGAGGGGAGGGGGAGGGGTGGTGAGGGGTGTTTAGGGGGAGGGGGAGGGGTGTTGTGAGGGGGAGGGGTGGATGGAGGGGTTAGTTAGTAGTACAGTACTATCACATTGTTAAAAATAAAGTAATCTTTTAAATACTATATATTTGTGTCAAGTTGTGCTTTTTTGATTTTTATAATAATGATACAACCATTTTATTTAATACTTTTGTGCTGATCCTTTTTTTCCTCTCTATATTCAAGGGACACTATAGTCACCAGAACCACAACAGCTAAACGTAGTAGTTCTGGTGTCTATAGCATGTCTCTGCAGGCTTTTTAACCCCTTAAGTCCGGAGGGCGTACTATTACGTCCTTTTAAAAGCGGCTCTAAACGCCGCCGGACGTAATAGTACGCCCTCCGGTTTTTAGTAACTTACCCGGTCGCCGGTGGTCCCACGCCGGCGATCGCGGTTGGGGGGGACTCCCAGGGAGCCCCCCCGCGGCACATCTTCCTCCTCCGGTGCCTCCCGGTCATGTGAGAGTGAGGTCCTTGCGAGGACCTCACAATCACATGGCCGGTATAGCTGGCTCAGGCATTGCCAGCAGGGGGACCAACTGTAATGACAGTTGGTCCCCCTGCTGGCTGAAAATAAAATAAAAATAATGTTAAAAGTGTAAAAAAAAAAATTTATACTTAGATCATATATATATATATTATATATATATGATCTAAGTATATATATACACATATACATACACACACATACACCGTCTAGGTGTATTTTAATATTAATATATATATAATTATATATATATATTAATATCAAATTACACGTAGACTGATACTGATTAAATATATATATAATTATTGTTATATATATATTTATAAATAATATAAAAAAAAAATATGTAAATACGTAAAAAAATAAAATAAAATAAATAATTAAAAATAAAATATTAAAAAATATATAGATGTGTTTTATTTCGTTCTAACTGTATTGTGATATTAATATATCACACATATATAGAACGAAATAATATATATATCTATATACATAAATATATACGTATATATCACTATATATATACCTATATATAAATAAAAATATAAAAAAAAAATATATATATATATATACGTATATATACACATATGTATATATATACATATATTAATTCTACACATATATTTATGTAATAATTTTACATAATTAGGTATCCTAATTAATTACAATTAGCGGGACCTGCCTGACCACCCATGCCGAAAGTATAGGGAATTTAATTTGCTAGCACTATATTTAACCCTATAACTTTCCAAGACACCATAAAACCTGTACATGGGGGGTACTGTTTTACTCGGGAGACTTCGCTGAACACAAATATTAGTGTTTCAAAACAGTAAAATGTATTACAACCATGATATCGCCAGTAAAAGTGACGTTTTTTGCATTTTTCACGCACAAACAGCACTTACAGGGACGATATTATTGCTGCAATACTTTTTACTGTTTTGAAACACAAATATTTGTGTTCAGCGAAGTCTCCTGAGTACAACAGTACCCCTCATGTACAGGTTTTATGGTGTTTTCAAAAATTACAGCGTCAAATATAAGGCTTGTGTTTAATTTTTTTCACATTAAAATTCGCCAGATTGCTTACGTTGCCTTTATGACCCTATGGTAGCCCAAGAATGAAAATTACCCCTATGATGGCATACCATTTGCAATAGTAGACAACCAAAGGTATTGCAAATGGGGTATGTCCAGTCTTTTTTAGTAGCCACTTAGTCACAAACACTGGCCAAAATTGGCGTTTTTTGCATTTTTCACACACAAACAAATACGAACGCTAACTTTGGCCAGTGTTTGTGACCAAATGGCTACTAAAAAAGACTGGACATCGCTTATTTGCAATACCTTGGGTCGTCTACTATTGCAAATGGTATGCCATTATGGGTGTAAATTTATTTCCTGGGCTACTATACAGTCTCAAAGGCAACGTAACCAATCTGGCGAATTTCAATTTCAAATGTAACACGCTATATTTGACCCTGTAACTTCCCAAAACACCATAAAACCTGTACATAGGGGGTACTGTTTTACACGTGAGACTTTGCTGAATACAAATATGTGTATTTTATTGCAGTAAAAGCAAACAGTATTATGACATTGACAGTTAAAATGTCATGTAGAACGAAAAAAATAAAAAAAAATCTTATTTTGTCCCATTTTTTTCATATTAAATTATGTTTCATAGCTAAATATTTGATATTAAATGAAAGCCCTGTTTCCCCTGAATAAAATGATATATAATAAGGGGGGGTGCATTTAATATGAAAGAGGTGAATTACGGTTGGACAGACATATAGCGCAAATGCCAGGTTTTGTTTACGTTTTGTTTCGTTCACAACTTGTACATTTGGCTGCGGTGTTAAGGGGTTAATGTAAACACTGCCTTTTCAGAAAAAAAGGCTGTATTTACATTACTGTTGAGGAATACCTCTAGTGGCCACTCATCAGACGGCATTCGCGCTAAACACTCCTCATAGAAATGCATTGATTCAAAGCATCTCTATGAGGCCACGCATGCGCAATAGCCTCCCAATGCTTCTCTATGGGAAAGCAGTAGGTTGGTTATGATATACATGTGCATATATGTGACATGTGACATTCATGTGCATTGTATTAAAAAGGTGATCTGTAATACACTCACAAATTGTACGTTCCTGTGAGTTATATTGCTGTAGAGCTTGTGATACTCACACACTCCACTTTTCTATGCATTTTATTCTAAGGTGATCTGTGATGTACTTGCACATCGCACATTACTGTGAGTTGTATTGCTGTGGAGCCGTGCGATACACTGACACACTTCACATTACTGTGAGTTGTATTAAAGGACCACTATAAGGCTAGGAAAACAAACTCATTTTCCTAGCACTATAGCGTCTTTAGGTCCCCTCTACCCTCAGGGTCCCTCTCTCGCCGGGCTGAAGGGGAGGAAGCGGTTAAACTCTTACCTTTCTCCAGCGCCGGGCTCCCTCGGTGCTGGGGAACTCTCCTCCCTCTTCCGACGTCAACGCTGAATGCACATGCGCTGCAAGAGACGCGCGCACGTTCAATCAGTCCATAGGAAAGCATTTCTCAATGCTTTCCTATGGACTTTAGTGTCTTCTCACTGTGATTTTCACAGTGAGAAGCGTGGAAGCGCCTCTAGCGGCTGACAATGAGACAGCCACTAGAGGCTGGATTAACCCTATTGTAAACATACTAGTTTATCTGAAACTGCTATGTCTACAGTTGCAGGGTTAACCTTAGATGGACCTGGCACCCAGACCACTTCATTGCGCTGAAGTGGTCTGGGTGCTTATAGTGGTCCTTTAATGTTGGACGAAATCGTTTGATGAAAGAAGAGGAAGCTTCACTGGCGTGCACATTTACTCTTGCGTGTATACATGCATGCACTGGAGTCTGGAGAAGATCCATGCAACAGTCATGAGCACAGCTACAGAAGGGAAGAGCAGACAAAGCATGGAAGAACAGCGAGAGGAGGAAGGGGATTGGTGTGGCGCATGCTCTCGTTAGATGCCTTCTGTGGGAACTTTGCATCTGTAGTAAGTTAAACAGCATGCTTGGCTGTAACATCAACATTTTAAATATGCAAAAATCCTATTAAAATATATGCATTTTCACTCTATTGACTTTTGTTTATGGAAGTGTCAATCGCGTTTATTTATTCAGGAGCCTGACTGCCCTCAACATGTCCAAATCTCTGAGTGGTGCTCAGAAGCGGAAGAAGAAGCAGGAGTTGGAGGAAAAAATATGTAGAATTCCAAAAATAACTGGTTTTCTTTTACCTACAAGTGGATCTTCTGCACAGCCTTCTGCGTGTGGATCTTCTAAAGAACATGCTAGTACATGTTCTCAGGAAGAGATTCCTCCTCAAAGTGTATCAGAATATGGCTCTGAAGTCAACACAGTGGATTCCTCTGATCAGCCCATGTCACTAGAAACCACTCCAGTTCCCATGGAAGTTGAGAAACCTAGCTTCCATACTGTTGAAATACAAGACTCAACTGCTGAAACAGTTGATATACTGCCAAAATCCATGGAAAAGTCAGGTTTCCTAACTGACATTGGTTTGTGGCCCAACTCATCTACTCTTGAGATGCGGGAGTATTGGTCCAAAAATGGAAATTCGTCAGTAAGGAAACCTCTGGAAAAACTGCGCAATGAAGGATTTCCAAAATCATTTAACGATGGACGTTGCTGTACAGCAGATATGTTTCTTCGTAACTGTCCCAATGGGGACAAAGTTGAAAGGAAGTGGCTTTGTTACTCAAATAACAGAGGCCGAATATACTGTTTTGACTGCAAATTATTTAGTTCATCAACAAATGCATTTTCCAGTGATGGCTTCAGCGACTGGAAACATGCCAGTGAACGAATTTCATCCCATGAACAGTCTCAACATCATATACGCGCTGTGATTGATACAGCCAAATTTTCAAAACTGGAAGGTCGGATTGACTATAAAACGCAACAGCAAATTGAAGAGCTGACCACCTATGGGCAAAACCTAGTAAAACGTTTGCTTAGTGTCATCGTTTTTCTTGCTGAGAGAGGATTGGCTTTTAGAGGTGATGATCAGACTATTGGATCCCCACATAATGGCAACTATCTCGGTATTTTGGAATTACTGTCAGAGTATGATGCTTTCCTAGCACAACACATCCAAACAAAGGCAAACAAAGGCAAAGGATGTACAAGTTATTTATCAGCAAATGTCTGTGAGGAACTCATACAAATTACTGGGGATAAGATCTTAGAAGTTGTCATCAACCGAATTAAAATGGCAAAATACTACTCTGTTTCTGTGGATTCAGCGGAGGATTCTTCTCATACTGACCAACTCACTGTGATTTTTCGATACTTAGAAGAAAATCGACCTGTGGAGCGTTTTGTTACTTTTTTACCCTCAACAGGGCATAAAGGAGAAGAAATGGCAGATGCACTCCTAGCATTTCTTAATAGCGTTGGACTTACCATACAAGAATGCCGGGGACAAAGTTACGACAATGCAAGCAACATGTCTGGCCACTACAAGGGTATGCAAGCAAGAATTCTTAACATGAATAAATATGCTAAGTACATACCTTGTTTTGGACACTCATTAAATCTTGTCGGAAAGGATGCTGCAAATTCGTGTAGTGAGGCTGTAAGATTTTTTAATTTTGTACAAGCTCTTTATACATTCTTTAGTGGTTCAACTCGGCGCTACAAGAAGCTTAAAGACCAGCTTGATGAGAGAGGCCTCTCTGTGTCCATGCCAAAAAAGCTAAGTGACACACGCTGGTCATGTCGTGCAGATGCTTGTCAAGCATTAGTCCATGGCTATGACAATATAATGGACATTTTGTTTGAATTTGCAACTGACATTGAAGAAAAATCTGAGTGCCGTAATACCGCAAAGGGATTATTTGATCAAATAAGCAAACTTGAGACAGGGATTTTTGCAGAATTCTGGAACACTGTTTTGCAGCGTTTCAACAGCAGCAGCAAAACTCTGCAGTCTGTTCAGCTGAACCTAAATGCTGCTGTTGGTGTTTTGAAATCGTTAAAAGATTTTATTAATGAACAGCGTACTAAATTTGATGCATTTGAAGAAGCTGGCAAGCGTCTAACAGATACTGAGGAGTATATTGTGGAACACCGCCGTCTTAAACGTCGGAATGTCCGTCAGCAGCCACTTGACTATGGACACAGTGAAGAAGCTCAATTAACGCCAAAGGAGGCCTTTTATGCTAAGGCCTTTCTCCCATGTGTTGACAAACTTTTAATGTGTCTGGAACATCGCCTAGGAGCCTACAGTGAAGTGTGTGATTTATTTGGTTTCTTTATAAACTTTCCAGCGATGGACTCTGAATCCATTAACATTGCAGCAGAAAAGTTGTCTGCTTTCTACAAGCATGATCTGGGCACAACATTTGGTGATGAACTAATTCAATTTCAGTCATTCCTTTCTCTTTTCCTGGATGAAAAACCAGACGATTGCAGCATAGAGCAATTCATGTACAGTACAATTAATGACAAGGATGTAAGAGATACTTTTCCGAACACGGAAATTGCTTTAAAAATCTACCTTACTTTAATGATCTCTAACAGTTCAGGTGAACGATCTTTTTCAAAAATGAAATTGATAAAAAACTTACAACGCACAACCATGAGCCAGAGCCGTCTCACCAAACTATCTATAATGTCTGCTGAATCTGATATACTTCGTGGTCTTGATTTTTCAAACATTACAAAGACCTTTGCTGCTCAGAAAGCGCGTAGACTCATTGTTTAAAAATTGCACTAAAATATTTATTTACTATTTTATGTAAAAGTTCTCTGCACTTTACGTTAATGGTTCTCTGCACTTTACGTTAATGGTTGTTAAACTACGTATTATTTTATAATAGTCTGCTACTGCAGCAGTTGGTGCCTAACAGGAATTATAATAAGGTTGACCATTTAACACTGGTACTTGATTCCCTATTCTCCATATTGGAATGGGAAACGTGCACTTGGATTATACAATGTTTATGTATGATTATACAAAGGTTTAATATTGTTTATTTAATTGCATTGTTAATTGTTGTATTTTATTTATTATTATTTTTTTGTGATATTGCTAGCCAACATGGTTATTTATTTTATAATTTAAACATAATAATGTTGATTTGCACTGTTACTGAAAGATATTGTTATTATGCTTGTTCTTCCAACAACATATAACTGTTATTAAAAATATACTATAAGACCGAGGTTAAAAGAAGCTACAGGTGGCAAGTAGGTCAAGCTAAGGACTTATTTGTGAACTAGTTCTTTATGTTTACATTATTAAAGTTTACTACTCTACGAGTTGTGTGGTTTTTTTTGGTATGTGTGTGTGTTGAGGGCGTGATTGCATGCTAGGGTGTGGGAAGGCGGGATCCAGGGGGCCCAAGTAAATTCTTGCCCAGGGCCCAATCAATATTAAAGACGGCCCTGTGAGCAATACCTCTCTAAGAAAG